>NC_052052.2:124824379-124941879 GCF_903992535.2 Arvicola amphibius | reverse complement strand
CGTGTTGTGTGCAATGCAGAATACCTGGTACGCAATAGGACTCTGTCCATCTTAGCTGTTGCTAATAAGTAGCTCTGGGAAGTGTGGCTGGATCAGGCAGTGTGACAACAGGATACAACACGCTGTCCCTGACCTCCGGAGCCAACGGTCAAGACCAACTCACTTTCCTTGGGTTATTGAGCAGGTTCTCGGGGGCCTGGTGCCCTGGGTTCAGAAGAGGAGAGATGGGTGTAGAAGGTACAGGGTTGAGAGGTCGGGGAAGCTTGGGGTACAAAGGAAGAAAGGAGCACTGGGTACTAGGTGGGGCTGGAGGGGGAGCAGTTGGGAAGAAGGTGCACAGCAAACAGAGGGACAAGAGGTCTCCCTTTCGTTTAACCCACAAAGACAGAGCCATGCCTCTGCTGAGGCAGGTCCCTGAAGAGTCGGAGTCACCTGTTTTCTTCCACCACAGGTGCTTCAGGTCCCAATGCTGTGAAAACCGTGTCTGGAAAGAGACTCAGGAGCTGACCTGGCTTCATGAACACTTTGTGTACTGTATGCAAGGCTAACATAATGATAGCAATTCCTGCCAGTCACATCAGACTCCACCATAAGTGCCAGGGAGACGTGCCAGGGACCTGATGTGTTACAGAGCCATGAATACACTGGCAGTTAGGAATTCATTTCTAAGGACATGAAACAAACCCAAGTTGAGTGTGGCACTTTGTGGCTGTTAGCTTAGTAGTCAAGGCAGAGAGCCAGGAGGATCACTGCAAGTTCAAGGCCAACCTGGGCCTACCTGATGATATCTGGGCCAATCAGGGGTACAGAGTAAGACCTTGTATCAAAACAAACAGAATAGAATTAACTAGTGGGATGTTAGAGCTTAGCCTGTCTCCCTAATGACTGCATTAGCCTGTAGCTGAGCAGACCGCTAGCACGAACCCCAACTTACACAGTGTTGACAATCGAAAAGTGTTACGAGAGGGACAGATAGAGTATGAGCATACCTTGCATCATGAAGCTCAAAAATTGCAAATCAAGTTGTTTAAAGTTGGGCTGTCTGTGTACTGCAAGCTCCAAATGTCGTCGTGCATGTGCGCCTACGGGAACTGCCCGTTTGTTCCAGTGTAAGCCAATGAGAACCTGCAGCGGAGAATGCGACCCATATGGACACCTGTGCTGAGATTAGGGTGTTTGCTTTTCTCTGGCGATCCAGTCCCATCCTCCTCTCTATAAAGTCATTCCTCTCCGGGGATTGAGGGGGAAATTTGTTTCCGCGCAGCGCTGTGATTTGGGTGTTTGCAGTTTGATTCCTACACAGTTTTTGCTTTGTCTAACAACCTCTGCAAAGCTACAGTCTAGTCTGAATTTTTGCCCTGGGAGAAATTTCTCCTTTTATTTTTTTCAGTTTTCCAGTGCAGCCTTTTTTTTCTTACTCTGAGCACTGTTTCTCTTAACTGCCTCTTTCCTGTCCTAAGTCACTCTTGAGAGTCATGACTGAAGTTTGGAACTCTGTTCTTTTGATGGGGAAAGGAAATTCTAAGTTCAGAATGGGTCTCTTCTGGAACAGGCTCACAGAAGCCACACTCTCTGAGTAACGGTATTGGAGCCGACCTGGCTTCATGAACACTTTGTGTACTGTATGCAAGGCTAACATAATGATAGCAATTCCTGCCAGACACGTCAGACTCCACTGTAAGTGCCATGGAGACGTGCCAGGCCTAGAGGGACTTGAATTGGTTGGGGAGGGCAGCTGGGACTTGCTGTTCTAATTGTGCCAAAGTCTTGGTCACTGTGGCTCGGAAGTCTAGTTGAACCTAATACTTAATAGCATCTGCTCACCCAGAGGGCAATGGGATGCTTGCTCTTGGCTTGTGAAATCACCAATACTTGAATTAATTTTTCCAGGAAAACACTGGCCTGTGGTCCCTAGAAACATTGCTTCACTGACTGGCCTTGCAAGAATGTGACCTATTTTAGGAAGGCAGCTCAGTGTGGCCCTAGGGTTCTTTCTTGCAAGAGAAATGAAGCTCTTCCCTTGTTGCCCGGGGCCTGGATACCCAAGTCAATTACAGCTCCCGAAATGAAGGCTCCATAGATGCTCTTTCTGTGAACCCAAAGTCTCCACAGATCCGTGCTGAGGAGGGCCTTCCTGAAATGAAAATATTCACTCCAGTAGGCTGCTGGGCAGGGGCCCTCCTTCTAAGTATCAGATGACCACCTATGGGCTGGGGCTGAGCACAAAGTAAGAATCCACCCTTACATCTAAACCTTTCAAGTAAGGCACAGTGGCTGTAAACCCAGGATTTGGTCACCTCAGTACCCAGGGAACTGAGCCAGAAGTCCTGGGGGTTCCAAGTCAGCCTGAGCTACCTAGTAAGATTTTTGTCTCCATGAGATCTTTTCTCAAAGGAAAGACAAAGAGAAAAGAAACAAGAGTTTCACCATTAGAGGAATGTTGCAAGAGGAGAGGGCCGGCTTGTTCTTCACCAGAGGAATGCCAAAGAGTTTCTATCCCCTTGAGAAAACACTCTGAAAAGTAACTTGGGGAGGAAAGGGTTTATTTCATTGCACACTCGCAGGCCACACTCTGCCATCGTCATCGGGGCAGAAACTCAAGGCAGGAACCTGGAAGCTCGATGTAGCATGGAAGAACATCGCTTACTGGTCTCCCCACCGTGGCTTGTTCAGTCTGCTTCCTTGTCCCTTCCAGGACCATTGTCCCCCTTCCCCCTGGGGGGGGCGAATCCTCTCACACCAATCATTAAGGGAGAAAATGCCCTAAAGATTAGGCTACAGTCAGTCTGACTGAGGCATTTTCTCTGTTGAGGTTACTCTTCCCAAATCATGTCTAGGTTGTGTCAAATTGTCAAAAACCAACTTGACAGGGAGGCTAGATTTCTTGTCTATTTCCTGGACAGAATGTCCACGGAGAGACATCTTAGTGGGACGTGGTTTGATCCCTAGTTTCTCAGATGCACAATTAGAAAAGCAGTTTCTCACAGTTTGCAGGGGAAATAAACACCTCCCAGCAAGGGGGGAGCTGAGAGCCTTAGGCTATCCTGGGCTACATAACAGCACCTTGATTCAGAAAACAAATATACAATCTGGTTTATTGTTTTGTTATTTTTAATTCTCCTGACAGTGAAATCCTCAATTTGGAAGGAGGAAGGAACAAAGATGTATGCTCTCACTGATGCCCCGCTGTGCAAAATGTAACAAGAATGCCTTAGGTGGCTTCCCACAAAAACAAGTGATCCCAGGATCTTGCTGGAAGTCTCCCTCTCCCGCCCCCACCCCAGGTGTACCTGGAGAGAAGGGCTTGCTTCTCTGTGAGTTGTAGCGAACCAACAGCCTAACAGCTTCAAAGAGCGCAAGCCTTGCCGTGTGGTGCTCTTCCGCCACCTACCGGCAACATCGGCTCTTTGCGGTTTCCCAAAGCCCTTAGCCCGCTCAAATTAAGGTGGGTCATTGAGCCCAAAGGAATTATCCCTAGAAGTCTGGACAGCTATTTTATTTTGCCATTTGTCTTTGCTCTTTTATTGCTAAAATGGTATATGGTGCTGGCGAGACGGCTCGTCAGGGACGGTACCTGCCACACGGCCTGTTCTGAATGGCAAGCTTGGTCACTGTCCCCAGTACACAAATCAGCCTGGAGAGATGGCTCAGTGGTTAGCTCTTGCTGCCCTTGCCGCCAGCCCGGGTTTGAGTCCCAGCACCCTTATCCAGTGGCTCACAAATGCCTTTAACTCCAGCTCTATGGAATCTGTTGCCATTTTCTGGCCTCTGCAGGCACAGTATCATGTGGTACACACAAGCACACAAACACATGCACATAAATAAAATACTATTTAAAATAAATTCATTTGATGAACAACTAAATAGCATATGGTCAAACAGGTAGAGTTTCTTATGTTTCACAACTTAATGCTTTATGATATTTAAAAGTACTGTATATATTTTAGGGCACTTATTTTTCATAAACACCTTAAAGGTATTTAGAAAATTGTGTGTGTGTGTGTGTGTGTGTGTGTGTGTGTGTGTGTGTGTGCGTGCTTGCTTGCTTGCACACTTACAGTGGTGGTGTTTCTGGGGATGGCCTGGGGCCTGAATGTGTTAGACCCTCAACCTCTGAAGAAATTTTAAGAGAAATAGTCTGGGGTGGTTGGTTCTAATTATCAACTTGACACACTCCAGAATCATTTGGAAAGACAGTAAGAGATTTGGTAAGTCTTGGTAAGAGACTGTCTAGATGGGATTGGCCTATGGGCATGTCTATGGGGATCATATAGATGGGGTGGGCCTATGGGCATGTCTGTAGGGTATCATATAGATTGGATTGGCCTATGGGCATGTCTGTAGGGGATCATATAGATGGGATAGGCCTATGGGCATGTCTGTGGGGATCATCCTGATTATGTTGACTGAGATGGGGAGATCTACCCTTTGTGTGTGTGCCACTGTTCCTAGGGTTTGGGGCCTGGAGTGCATTAATGTAGAGCTCAACCTTGGGAGCTGCTCCCCCAGGAGCTACCTTCATTGCTCTTTGAGATGGGGGTCTCATTGACCTGGGACTTGACATGTAGGCAAGGCTGACTGGGTCATAAGTTCCAGGATCCGGCTGTCTCCACCTTGCTCCTCTGGTAACCAGTGCATGCCATTCAGCCTGGCTTTTCTACATGGGTCCTGTTGCTGGTACACACAGATTCTCATGCTTGTTCAACAAGCACTTTACCAAATGAGCTATCTTCCCAGCCACCACCCAAGTTATTTTTTAATTAAATTTTAAAAACGTTATGTGCATGAGTAGTTTACCACATGCATTCCTGGTACCTGCAGAGGTCAGAAGAAGGCATCACATCCCATGGAACTGGAGGTACAGATGTTTTTAGCCACTGTGTGAGTTCTGGGAATTGAGCCCAGGTCCTCTGCAATAACAACAAGTACTCTTAAATACTAAGCCATGTCTGGCTTTCCCAGAATTATTTTAGCATGTAGTTAGTCACAAAAAAATGTGACTATGAAGAAATGCCTAAGCAGGTACAAATGAAATACCTTCGCCTAAGCAGGCAAAAATAGAAATGGAAAGAAGGTAATAGATATATTTCAGGTAAGTTAGTGGTGGCCTTGAGTCCACACTGGATGCACTAATGTTTTCGCTTCACCAGTTACAGAACTGACACAGGCATTCTGAGGCATTTGAGTAATGCAGATGGAATTATAATATATAACATCCATAATATAATGTAAGGTGGAGAGGAGCTCATTGCTTGTTTACAGACCACTGCACCATGAAACGTCTTCCACTGAGACACCACACATGCTTGTGTTCACAGAGACATGGACATGTGCACACACAAATACACACACAGAGAGAAGCATGTAAGCACACTTATGCACATAAACACAGAAACATGTGCGCATACACATAAACATATACACAGTAATAAATAGTCTCTTATTTTAACTTAAAAATTAGATCGTGGTCCCTGGCTGGCCTAAAACTCACAGACTTCCCTGCCTCTGCCTCCAGAGTGTTGAGATTAAGGGTGTGCGCCACCACATCCAGCCTAAAACTTAGATTTCTTATTGCATAATTTTTCAAAAGTAAGCATTATGCCTTTCTGTATCAGTAAATAAAGAACCACATTGCTTTTAATGGTAGAATTTATCATTTTATTTTCATCTTGTATATTTGCTATTACTTACATTGCATAATGCAGACGTTGCCAGTACTTATTTACACAACAGAAATAATTTTCAATTGAAATAATTACCAGTTGAAATCACGGCAGTTTTCAAAGCATAATATTTCAAAGATGATAAATACTAGCCTATTAGTTTGTCTGGAAGAAAAAATCAAAAGATTAGTTTAATTTTTTTCTAATATGTCAGAGCAGCATAGAAGGAAAAGAGGAGGAAGAAGAGAGAAGAAATGCCTCAGCTTGGGACAGGCATTATTTTCCTCTGGAGGGGGACTGTGGACTCACTAGTAGAAGCAGGGGCCAGAGAAGGTGTGAGACCTTAGAAAACCAGGTCATCAGTGGAATAACCTTTATTTACAACTCCTGTGTGTGTTGTGGTGTGTGTGTGTGTGTGTGTGTGGTGTGTGTGTGTGTGGTGTGTGTGTGTGTGTGGTGTGTAGTGTGTGTGTGGTGTGTGTATGTGTGTGTGTGTGTGGTGTGTGTGTGTGGTGTGTGTGTGTGGTGTGTGTGTGGTGTGTGTATGTGTGTACGTGTGGTGTGTGGTGTGTGGTGTGGTGTGTGTGTGTGTGTGTGGTGTGTGTGGTGTGTGTGGTGTGTGTGTGTGTGGTGTGTGGTGTGTGGTGTGTGTGTGTGGTGTGTGGTGTGTGTGGTGTGTGTGTGTGGTGTGTGGTGTGCGGTGTGTGTGTGGTGTGTGGTGTGTGTCGTGTGTGTGTGGTGTGTGTGTGTGTGGTGTGTGTGTGTGGTGTGTGTGGTGTGTGTGTGGTGTGTGTGGTGTGTGTGTGTGTGTTAGTGGTGTGTGTGTGTGTGTGTGTGTGGTGTGTGTGCCTGTGACTGTGTGTAGGAAGGTCAGAGTAACATTGGCCATCTTCCTTAATCACTTTCACCTTATCTTTTGAACCTGGTCCCTTACCCAATATGGAGCTCATCAGTACAGCTAGCTTGGCTTGCCAGTGAGCTCCAGGGCGCCCCCTGTCTCCGCAGTTGGGATTACAGGCACATATCATAACCCCAGGGTTTTATCTGGGTGGTTTACATAACATGCTCTTTAACAGCGAGCTGTCTCTTCACCACTAGAGGACATGAACTGTGTAGCCCCCACAAAGAGTTTATGGGAATGCCTCATATTATGGCTGGCTTTAGTGTTAACTTGCCACAAATTAGGAAAGAGCTCAGATTCAAAGGGGTATTTCAGAAGAAAGATCATGCCACCTTTTGTTTGCGTGACCCCTCTTGCTGCAGAGTAGCGTGTGTTATGTTGTTTCTGCTGTCTGTAGAACCAGCTGCCTGTAGAGCCAGTGTTCCCAAGCTTTCCTTGGGGAGTGGGCCAGTGCTCTCCCAGAGCCACTGGTTTCCAGAACCCAGATTGTGACCACTGAGATGCCCTGGCTGTAGACTGAGTGACTACTCCTTCAGGGAAAGACTTCTGTTCTGAGACTAACCCGACAGTTGAGGCCCAACCTAAAGGTTTGAGTCAAGGTTCTGAGCACCTCAGATGTGGTTTGGTCATATATATATATATATATATATGTGTGTGTGTGTGTGTGTGTGTGTGTGTGTGTGTGTGCATACATATATATGACACACATGTATGCATGTACAAATATATGTATGCATACATGAATATACGACACCCACATGTATGTGTGTGGTGTATATATGTATATATATGTATATGTATATGTATATATATATATATATATATTCATCCCTTGGTTCTGCTCCTCTAAAGAACCCTGACTAAAATACCATGTCCGTGGGTGCTCTTCTCCAGTGCCTTCTTTCCAGAAGTTCTTGCTTCCTCACTTCCTTTACTGTTACATCTGTCTTTTAAAATTTTTGACAAGGGGTGTGTGTGTATGTGTGTGTGTGCTTATGTGTGTGCTTATGCGTGTGTGTGTGTTATGCACTCTCGCATCAAGGTGCGCATGTGGAGGTCAGAGAACAATTTTCAGGAGTCGTTTCCTTCCCCCCACCATTTTGGTTCCAGGGATTAGAGTCAGGTAACCAGGGTTGGCAGCATGGCTTGGCTCACTTAGCCGTCCCACTGGCCCATGGTTTTCAAAGGTTAGTCATAGTAAGATAAACTCATCTTGAATTTCTAGAGAGATGTGCAATAACCTTGAAAAGGGGTGTGGCGGTCCATATGTGAATCCCTGTACATGAGGATGGGGCAGGAGGATCTGTAGCTAGAGGATAGCCTAGGCTACGTAGACAAACTCATAAATGAATGAACAAATGATAAACGACTGCCTGGGAAGTTTGGATAAAGGAGAACAACAAGGGAGACCATATTTTTTATTTTCAGACTGTATATTCACACTGTGATGCCAAGCGCACAGCAGACTTTTATGTGGGAACTGGTAGCTGTGCCAATAGGACGGAACGAGCCATTTCCCATCTCCATGGTGAGTGCTACTGTCTACAGCTTCTCTACTGGGAAGCCAGGACGTACTGTGCTACTGTACACCACACAATCACCAGGGGGGGCTTTCAGAGCTCAGATTTTTTCCTTTTGTAAAAATTACTACGTCCCAGAAATGCTCTCATTTTTTTTTTTCTGGAAGTGACACGTTCCATTCATATTCAAGAAAACACCTGCCGCTATCCAGGTTAGGAGGGAGTCCTAGCCACCCTTATCCTCCAAGTCACCCAGAGCTGTTTATTTAAACTGTGCTTTCTCCATGGCTCTGCAGCTCTCTGTCCTAAAGAAGGCACCTGTAGGTGACACATTGCTAGCAAAGGCTTATAATACAGCTCTGGGGAAGAGGCAAGAGGATAAAGAACTGCTTTGTCTCTCTCTCTATTTCTCATTTTGAACAATCCTTCCTATACATCATTATTTAAAAGGGGACTTTCCTTTGTTCTACAAATAGATAAAAAACTACTCACCAAATACCATTTGACTTTTACTGAGATAATCCTGCAACTTTTCTTATTTATTCCTAGGGCAGAACACACTCATTCATTTTCCTGTTGGACACATCTTGCATCCTGAGCACCTTGTAAAGAAAAGAGGTAAATTAAGCTCCTGGTTCTTGAGAAGCTTGCTTCTCAGCACCAGCATCTGCTTGGTACCTGGTAACGGCCTCCTGATTGGCCACGGCAAGGCAGAGCATCACCAGGGATACAGAGCACCAGCGAGAGCCGCAGCACGCCAAAGTCACTGCTGTGACAGCCCACCTACCCCAACCCCATTCACCCCCAAATGATCGTCTCTTAATTGTCCACCTCCTAGAACTTCCCAGGGAGGGTTAAAATGAACCGTGACTTTTGGTGGAGGCATTCACACCCTAAGAGCCTGAAATGTTCGCTTCCCCTAAGACATTTGTGCTCGCTGGTAACCTTTGCTTTCTGTTGGCTTCTTTTGCGCTGTTTTAAATTCATGTTGCTGTTCCTCTACTACCTTGATGATTCTCTTCCTATTCTTTTAGTCGTCACTTGAGCATAAAACATGCATTCTACTTATAAGCGAGGGCTCATCCTGATGGCCAGCTTTAGAGTTTGAATGCCTAGATCGGTGAAGTACGCCTTACACATAATTAGACTGAAGCGTCTGACCTAATAAGTGGTTTAATTCATCAATGGATTCAATGCAGCGCCTGCTGGCTTGAAACTCATTATGTAACCAAGCCTGGCCTCAAACTCATGACAATTCTCCTGCCTCAGCCCTCTGCATTCAACTTGGATTCAGATTTTGAATAGGCTGCTGGGAGGTGGTGGAACTCCCTGGTTGGTTGGATAGGACTTTGTCTTTGGCAGTTACGTCTTGTCCTGGCCTCTTCCTGTCTCGGCCCTCTTCAGATTTCTGGTGAGGTAGAAAGTTTCTCCAGGACCTGCTCCCACCATGATGCTCTGTCCGGTGCTTGGGGTTGTGGGACCATGGGCCAATGCCTCTGAAACCCTGAGCCAAAATAATTAACTCTTCCTGTTAGGCTGTTCAGGTGTTTTGTTGGCAGTGACACAGAAGAGACTGTCAAGTCCCTGTCAGTTATCACTGAGTGCTTCTCGGCCGCAGCCCACTCTGTGCTGGCTGCTGTGTGAAGAAATGAAATCAGTCCTCTGTCTGCTGGCACAAAGCTTAAGGTAAGCAGGGCAGAGTAGGCCACTGGGCTCTAGACAGAGGATTATCTCCTTGCATTCCAGAGGCACGGTTTCTTCAGAGCTAGGGTCTTACATGACCAGACGAACTGAGCACTTAGCAGCTGGCCTTCCTGAGCATAGCATGCCTTCACCCTAAGCTTGTGCAGCCCACGAGGTACCTCCCAGGAAGGCTGCCCAGCGGAGTGGCTTCCCATGAATTTCTCTGCATTTTGCTTCCTTCTCTAAAATGAGAACCAAGTCAGCACCATGAGGGCTGGATTTCCTTCCTCTCCAAATGTCTGTCAACAGCAGGGAAGGGCTCGGATCCAGATGTCCTTTAAAGGTGCAGATGACTGGGTCTTCCAGCAGAGTGGAGGTGAGGACAACAGGCAGAGGCAGCAGCTTCAGGGCATTCTCTGTAAAGCGGGGAAAGTGAGCTTTGAGATACTAGGCGAGGGGAGCGCAGGTGCTGCTGGGAATACACATGGATCGGTCAGGAAATGATGAGACAGGAGTAAGGGATGCTGGGTCAGTGAACCGGAGGGACTGGGCGGGCACTGTTCTCTAAGTCAAGCAGATAGCTGATGTTCCCTCCCAGGAGTGGGTGGGGCTGGACACTGGACTCTCACCTAGATTACAGCCACACAACCCAGATATTTGTATATAATTCTGCCCTAATTACATCCTGCCTTTGGATCTTGGAAGGTGCTAGCTATATAGAATTGGACAAAGGCTAGGGAAAGGGGAAGACACATGAGACCTTCACGCAACATCATCCGTGCTGGGTGGAGACTTTCTAGTGTGGCTGTTTTGGGGTCTCCTATGACCCTGTAAGAAGATTCTAACCTTGTTGATGTGGGATACCCCTTTGTATGCTGTGAATATATTTTATTACTATTGGTTAATAAAGAAGTTGCTTTGGTCTATGGCAGGGTACGTATAGTTAGGCAAGAAACCCAAGTAGAGGTAGAGGAAGACGATGGAGTTGAGGGAGACACAAGCAGCCACCAGAGAAGCAAGATGGGAAGTAACAAGCCACGAGCCTCATGGAAAAATATAGCATAATAGAAATAGGTTGCTTTAAGTTGTAAGAGCTGCTCAATAATAAGCCTGAGCTAATAGGCCAAACAGTTTGTAATTAATATAAAATTCTGTATAGTTACTCGGGACTAGGGCAGCCAGGAAACAAAAGTGCAGCCTCCAGTTACACCTTGATCCATAAGTAAAGTCAATTCCTTAGGTGAATATTAGTGGGATGCTACTTTGGGATTTGATTTGTCTTTGGGACGTTATGAAGGGATCACCATTGTTTGTCTCCAGAGGCCTTAGGAGTTATTCAGTCAGGATGTAAGGAAAAGAGCTAAAAGATGACTTTGAAAGTACCATTTCTAAGAGTTCAATAGAAAGTCAAGTTCTTTATTTATTCCAAGTTACAGGTCATAGTCTAGCGTGATGACTCCTGGGACCTCAGTCCTCAGCGGAAGACTGAAGCGGGATTGCTGCATTTGAGATCGGCCTGGGCTACAGAGTGAGAAGACAAATTTGTTTCAAAATAATCTTTTATTTGCCCACCATATACATTTGAACACCTGTTTTTGACAAACATTGCATTATTTTAGTAGTAACTGACAATTTGCTATACAGAATAAATCACAAAGTCCAATTTCTGACCTCCAAACATTTCTATCTTTCCTAGTGTGATATAAATAAGAATAATCTATCATTTGTGTTGTTGGTCCCTGTGAGAGGGAGACCGGCAGTCTTCCATTGATGAGTGTTAGGAAACAGTTTTGAGGTCACACTCAAGAGGTAGGTGATAGTCAGGAAGGGCACTTGATCATACCAATGCTAGGTGGAGGAATATTAGAAAATCAACATGCAAAGTAGAACCTTGGCTAATAATTACAGTTTCTTATAAACCAATTTATACATCTGAAATAATCATAAATTTTATAAAAATAGAAAAAACTACCAGGCAATTTAGTTGCCTATTTTAAACATTGAAATATTTTTAAGAGTCCTAAAAGGAGTTCTTTTGTGGGTCTTTGATGTTGTTATTTTGAAGACATAGATTCTTATTTTCTATTGATTTTTAAAGTACATTTTCTATAAGATTATTAACAAATGTTGTATCATCCCTCAGCCAAAGATCTATCTAACAATTAGAACTCCCAGGCTCCATTAATTGACAGATTTCATAACAGAATCAAAGTCATTCCAGTCCCGGTGAGATGAGTTTTAGGGCACCTCCCAGGCTTGTGTCTGGCAACCAGATGATGTCCACAACTCTCTCTGGCAACAGTCTTCACGCAGCTGTCTGTGGGATTAATCTATCAGAGAACAAATGGCTATTTTTCATATTCTTCTTAAATTCCAGCAGCCCTTCCTCCTGCCCATTTTCTTCTACTCTCCCATCCTTCCTCCAGGTCCTCCCAGCCCTCCCATCCCTTCTTTTGCTCCCTTCCTTTCTGCTGTTGGAGTCTTGTGGTTTTTCTCCTTCCTGCTCCTTCTGTGTTTGGATTCACATTTCCTTGTGTTTGGCTTTATTTTCCACACAGAACTCATTCTTACTGGTTTTTCCTGGTTCTTCTTGCACAGGAGTTGTAGATGGGATGAATTTGGGGTATACTGGGAACAGAACCCAGGGTCTCATGCACTCTAAGCACAAGCTGTACAACCAAACCCCATTTCCAGCCTCAATAAAATGGCTTTGAGTCAACCCATGCAGTGGTCCACAAAAGGCAGATTCGTGAACATCTCTCAAATGTAGTGTTCACTGTTAAGATAAACACGTCCTCTTTGGTGTAAACTGCTGTGCTCAAGAAGTAAGATCAACTCCTTAAATTTGGTGCATTGTTTGCCATTTCTGAATACATTCGTCTCTCTCTGCTTTCTGGCTGGGAAGGCAGTGTGACCAGCCAGCCACTGTCCCAACTGCCATGTCTTCCCTACCATGATTGCCTGGTCCCCCTGAAACCGTGAGCTAAACTCTTCCACCTTTCAGTTGCCTTTGTCAGTTGCTTTCTCCCAGCTATGAGAAAGGAAACTAACACAACATGCAGCGTGTGTCCCGTTCTAACAGCTTTCCATCTGCGCCTTGCATTGAGCTGCATTTTTAGTCTTCAGTTCAAGCTATGCAGCTGCTTTAAGGTAAGGTAGCTTCTAAGCCCGGACTGTGGACTGCAACGAAGCTGTTTCCAACTTCTTGTGACTTACCCCTGTGTTGTAAATGCTATTATTGTATCGCTTTGCAGATGAAACCCGGGGCCCAAGGAGAACCAGCAATTTGCCTCCGGTCATATGGCACACAGCAAGCATGAGGGGCCAACAACTATACTTTATTGCTTCCCTGATGCACTGGCTGTTTTTTTTTTTGTTTGTTTTGTTTTGTTTTTTTGTTTTTTGCCAACTTGACACAAACCTAGACATATCTTGGAAGAAGGAATCTCAATTGAGCAATTGCCTTCATCAAATTGTCCTGTGGACATGTCTGTAGGGCATTCTCTTGATCAGTGATTGGTGTGGAAGGTCTCGGCCCACTTTGGAAGGTGGCACACCTAGGTAGTGTTCCTGCGGTTTATGAAAGCAGGCTGAGCAAGCCATAGCCTGCCAGCCAGTAAGCAGTGTCTCTCCATGGCCTTCATTTCAATTCCTGCCTCCAGGTTCCTGCCACAACTTCCTTTCATGAAGGAGAGGACAGTAAGCTGTAAAATGATACAAACCCTTTCCTCCCAAGAGGCTTTTGGTGATGGAATTTATCACAGCAATGTAAAGCAAACTAGGATCCCTGATAAGTCAACCTTCAGTGCACTCAAAGGCTTGGCTCACACTGCCTGAGCCTTTGTTCCCAGGCATCCAGGCACTTACACGCCCACCCCTTGAACTTGTCTATCAAAACTGCTCCATCTCTCGGGCCTTGGTACTGTCTACTGGCCTTTCAAGCTGCCTGCTTTCACTGCTGTGGAGCTGTGTGCAGCCTTCGCTGAGCCTTCTTGGCCCTCATTGTCCCTTCCGCCACACAGAGGGGCCACACCATTGTTCACGCCCACTTTGTCTTCTTCCACTTTTTAACTTCACCCATCCTTTCTGACTAGAATATTCTTCCTGCCATCCTGCCCCTCTTTTAGGACCTATTCAAAACTTTGCTCAATATTCTAATTCCCCACAGTGCTGGAGATGAAACTCAGAGATCTGCCGTGACTGAGCTTCACCGCCAGCCCCTGGTTTTCTGACACAGTGTTACTTCTTACAGGCCCTCCTGCATTGGTCCTCCAAGTCTCCCAGCCTTTAGCCTGGTGCTCCCCAAGCCCATCTCAGAGCAATCTTTCTCTGCTCGGCATTCCCAGCGCTCATGGAGCTGTAGCGGTGGGATTTTCTGTGCCTCCCCGCTTAGACTCACAACTGAGAAGACCCAGCCGGTCGGTTGGTGCCCTGTGTGCAGCTGTCGGTTGGTGCCCTGTGTGCAGCTACGATATGAACCATAAAACACTTGACCCCTGAGGGGGATGTCAAAGATATTCTGATTTGATTCTTACTCTGCCTGGAGAAGATGCTGATACTTTTTTTTTTTTTTTAAGATTCATTACGTAGGCAGTGTTCCGCCTGCATGCCTGCCTGCACGCCAGAAGAGGGCATTGCGGACAGGATTTCTTTCTGAAACACTGTTTTCTGCAGCACTCTGAGTGGCACCTCCTACTTTCCAAAGAGTCTGTGGACTTGGAGGAGGGCTTCACTGGCTGCCCTACATACTTATTTTTACACCTCAGAGTTTTCATTTAATCTCTCTTTCGTGATGCCCTGGAAGCAGGTTTCCTGGGGTTTAGGTGAAAAAGCGAACACCATCGGATACATAGCTAGGATTTCTACCAGCCCCACAAGGTGCTTACCTGGGACATGCCAGGTCCTGCCTAATCACAGTGGATCAGGAATGACTTCCAGTTGGGTGGTGTCAGGGGGAGTTTTATCTGAAAATGATTCCAAAACCTGCAAGAAACAAAACAGGGAGACACAAGCTTCAAGCGTCGATACCTCTTGCTTGGCCAGGATTTCTTTGATGCCTGGTCTCAGCTCCTTCAAGAAAACAGTGTCATCCAGCTGCTTCCGTGGCTGCTGCATCTGAGAGTTCTCAGAGTCCCTTAAGACATGATGGCCATCTGTCTTTTTATAATAAGCTCCACTTTAACGAATTCTCCTTAGTGAAGGTTGCATTCACATAAGATACACAAAAGCTTCAGGGTAAGTGTAAGTGACCGTGTCCCCTTGGATGTAGGAGGTGACCCTGCCTCCTGAACAATGGCCTGGTTGACTGGGAAACTAGACTCACTGATGGCACACCCAAGAACTCACCCTAGGAAAGCGCAGAGACCATGCCAAGAAGCACACGCATGATCCATCTAACCACTACTTCAAATGGTGAAAAGTTAGAGAGGGTTCAATGGCTAAAGATTGTTAAATGAAGTCTGAACACTGGGGTATGGATTCAGGCAGGCAGCCATCAAAATGACCATGTGAGAAAATACATAGTGATGTGGGGAACGACAGACGACCACGTTGAGCAAGAATAAGGCCAGCATCGTCCACATTGGGAAAAAGTCACAGTGTGTTAGGAAATACAAAAAATAAAAAATAAAAAAATGATTAACTAGATACCAAACACAAATTGTTCCAAGCGAGTATTTCTCGTATTAATTCTTTTTATATTTTAAACTAATTTTTTCAAAACTTTGACCATAAATATGTATTATTTTTTATGAAAAACATATTTAACAGATCCACAGATCCTGTTTTAAGAGCAACTGTTAAATAGGCCTGTGGTTCCTTCTCAGAGCTCATCAGGGCATCCTTTTGTGCTTGTGACCTTTGTTCTCAAAACACAATATAAGCCAGATGTGGCAAAGGGTCACACTTGTAACCCTAGCCCTTGAAAGGTAGAAGCAGGAGAGTCACCAGTTCAAGCTCATTATCAGCCACACAGTGGATTGGAATCCAGCCTGGGCTATGTGAGATCCTGTATCAACTACAAAACAAAGCCAACAATGATAAAAACAGCTGAACGACACGTGAGAGCTTCAGCATCCGTATCTGAGATGACTTCAAGATGACATATTTTATACAGAAATGATATCTCCCAGAAACAGCCACATTCTCTCCTTTCCCCCCCAGAATAAGAAGTTGTTGAGGCTTAGGCACGGCAGGTGCACGGCAGCTGCTCTCTGCTCTCGCTATAAACCTCTTACTTGGGCCCACAAGGCGACTCAAGCAGGGGTGAGGCCGGCACCTCCTCCTTCACTCTGTGTTCATCTCCTTCACGGCATGGCTCCTGCTTGGCTCTGCACAGGCATGCTAATGACTAAGGGTGTCTGGCTATCTGACCTAGCTCACCCTGTTTCAGTGCTGGAGACCCAAAGATACTTCACTGTCTTAAACCATGGTCACCTTGGATTCCAGAAAGAACAAAGCCCCCCAGAACACACTTCTGTACCTCACCATGAGGACAACAGTCCATTTAGGGGGTGAGGCTGCACCTGAAACGGAAGTGACTATCTTGAAGGAACTGGCTCATTCCCTGAAGTGATGGCAGCAATAAGGACTTCTGCCCACTACCCCACAGTACAGAACCAGAGCTGAAGTAACGCCCAGCCAGACCACAGCGTGGCCAGGAGTACCTGACGATGCACAGGTTCACCCTACCAATTCTTCCCCTATTTAAACTCCTGACAGTATCCTGAAGATGATGTGAGCCACTGGTACCCTTCATTTGCTTTTCTTTATGCAGTCACACTGAGTGTTCTATGACCTCCACACGCATACCATGAGCGCATGTGCTCACAGAGGGACCATTGTGACTTTTTTTTCCCCATGTGTGTAATGAGACAGAGGTTTGGAGGTGGAAGAGGTGTGGGGTGTCCTGGGCTTTTGCTCTGTGGCACTAGTTACATGGGCTCTGTTGGAGAAAACTTAGATATCCCAACTCCAAGAGAAAGAAGACAGACAGAAAAACCACCTCGGGGTTGTAGCTGGGCTATTCTGGTGAAGCTGCGGAATGTCTAACTGCTGTGGCACTGAGATACTGTGGTAACACCCTCCCAACAGTCTGTGGCATGTTACTGAAGACAAAGATAGTCAACAGAAATGTGGGCATGCCCAGAGATAGGCCAGGAAGGTACAAGGCCTTTTATCAAGAGTCAACCAGAGAGTGTGGAGGGATGGGCAGGAAATGGGTTTCAGTAGGAGCTTGTGAAACCATAACGACTTTAACAGACATATACCTCTATATTCATTACATTTAAAAATATTTTTTTAAGACCTTAGTGGGGGATGGGCTGAATGAGGTGACTCAACATGTGGGAAGCTGAGCCAGGAGGATCATGGTAAGTCTGGGGACAGCTTAGGCTATGCAGTGAATATCAGGCTGATCTGGGCTATAGAGGGAGGGCCTGTCACAACCAACCAACTAAACAAAGAAAACCAAAGTTAAAATTTAAAAAAAAGTGACTATAATTGCAACCCACCAATTAAAAGATTTAACTTAGACGTTCTAATTTTTAAATTCTATTCTTATTTATCTTGTGTGTGCCTCCACCTGTGTGTGTGTGTGTGTGTGTGTGTGTGTGTGTGTGTGTGATGCATGCATGTGTGCATGGTGTGTGTATGGAGGTCAGAGAACAACTTCAGTCGTCTCTCCCCTTCCACCATACGGGTCTCCCTGGGAGTGAACTCAGGTCAGCAGGCTTAGTGACAGGAGCCTTTATCACTACTGAACCATCTCTGTGGCCCAGGCATTTTAAGGGATAGGAATTTTAAAAAGGAAATCTTTGCAGCTTTTCAGAGGCCCCGTGGTGATAACAGGACCACCTTCTCTTTGATCTTGTGCATGCAGAGGCAGGAAATTGTTCCTTCTGAGATTCTAAAGATGACCTTAAATAGATATGCCATTTATAAGTACAAGCACACACAATGAACACCATGGGCCATTCCTGTAAACCACCCAGTCCATAAAACACTGAGCTCAAGTTTCTTGTCAAAGTGCCAGGCATGATGGTACATTCCTGCAACCCCAGCCTGTAAGAGAGGGTGAAGTAGAGCTTGTCATGCGTTCAGCCCAGGCTACATCCTGTCTTAAAAACACAGAGAAAAAGGACTGGGCCTCTCCTATCTGCCCATCTGTGCTAGCGGGGACACAGCGGTTAACTCCACTTCTCTCTCTCTCCCTCCCTCTTCCTCACCCCGCCTGCCGCCATGCCCTCCCCTTACTCCCCACGCCCCTGTGCTTCCCCCACCACCACTGCCATGCCCCCGTGCTCCTCTACTGCTCACTATCATGCTCTCCATGCCTCTGTGCTCCCCCGCCGTGCCATGCCCCTGTGTTTCTCCCCTGCTCACTGTCATGCCCCCCATGTCCCTGTGCGCCCCCACCCCCATGGCCCCAGGGCATCAAAGCACTTGCAGGCTTACAGGTGATGGTATATATCAGGATCCCTCCGCAGCCGGGTCTGGAATCCAATGTACAGGTCATCCCACAGCAGGCCGTGCTTCACCACGTACCTGATGACATCCACACGGCTACGGATCTGAAATGACAGCACAGCAGCTGTCTGGGTGGCTCTGGTGGGTGAGAGTTCATTTCCACGTCCTTAGGGGCAGGAGCTGCCAGTGCTGGCAGAGAGGAGCGGAGGAAGGAGAGACACCTGGAGGACGATCACAGGCTGAAAACAGACAGAGCCAGCTGGGAGCATGGGAATGGAGTGGACGGAAGCAGAGCACATACAGATTAGAAGGTGGGCCAGCCGACCAGGTCAAAGGCTCAAATCCGGGTCCAGCTTTGCGGTTTAGAAACTATTGCCTCAGTTTCCTTATCTATAAAAGGAAGATTAAAGGTGACATTCCTCATAGGATTGTGGTGACAAACAAGAGAGCCTATAAACAGAAAACACTTAAAATGAGGCAGCGAGCGCTCAGAAAACGATACTACAACCATCACTCCCAAAGCAGCACACGCCAGCCTCTGCCTGAAACCCAGAGGCTGGCCAGAGCCTCACAGTTCATGGCAGCAAGTGTGTATCCAAGCGCCAGTGAGCAGAACTGCCTTCTATCAGGTGGTTAAAGTCCTTAAGGAATCCCTGCCGCAGATACTGGAGTTGGTGGGCAAAAGGACACGGGTTTAGGGACAAGCTGAAATGGCTTTGGTCTCAGTCCTGTGTTGACTGGCTCTGTGACCTGAAATCTGCTTGGCACCCTCACCCACTCTGCGTGTGTGTGTGTGTGTGTGCGTGTGTGCGTGTGTGTGTGCGCGTGTGTGTGTGTGCGTGTGTGTGTGCGTGTGTGTGTGTGTGTGTGTGTGTGTGTGTGTGTCCCTCCCTCACTTCCTTCCTCTCTTTTGTTGTTTGTTTACCAGGGCCTCATGCATAAGGATTTGAAGCCCAGGATTGCTTCAAATTCACCAGCCTCCTGCTTTAGTATGCCACCAGGTTTTTCCCTGTTACCCAGGATTAGTAATGGCGGCGGGGGACAGAAAAAGGGATTTATATAAACATGAAGTGCGTGAGATTGGGTACAGTTTCAAGCCATCTTCTTAAACTGTAACCGGAGATGGCAAAGCATAGCCCCCTCCACGTGCGGTTCTTGAGATGCAGGAAGCAACTCCCTCCAGGCAACCCAGTGGCAGCTCAATGAGGGTGTTACTTGAGGACCAAGGAGAGAACACCTACGTGGCCCTGAGAACCGCTTCAATGGCAGCTGCATACACCCTTGGCAATGTTACAGATGATTCTGGTTATAGCAATTCTACCAGTGTCCTCGTTTTTCATGTTCTTTTTCTCCTTCCACACCAGAGGCTTCTGAAACTATGGATGTGCTGTATGATAATAAGAGTCTGAGTCCTCCTGATCCGATAGAGCAGCAGGCATTAAAGCTGTAAAGCAGGTCATAGGAAAAAACCTGACTGATGAAAGACTTGGGGAAATCTAGGAAAAATGCAGAAATTGGGTTTTTTTTTTTTTGCCTGATTATAAAACTTGGCAAAAGAACTATACTAAAATAAAATAAACTTGACTATAATAAATAATGTTTCTAAAAAAACCTAGGGCTTTAGGGCTGACTGCCCATGTCCTTATAAAACAAAATTAAAATTGTAAAAAAAAAAGCAATAAAAAAGGTACGACAATGGAGTAAAACCCACTAAACTATGTTTCTATAAACAAGTAGTTAGCCTCTGAGGCAAAAGCCTCAAAAGTTGTTTTATGATTAACTAAGCTAAAAATTAAAAATGTAATGGCTATGGGACTTAAAAACTAAAAAATGTCATAATAAATAATATTCTAATTTCAAAAAAATCTTTATGCTTTTCATAAACTGCTTTGCCCAGTGTGTGTGATAATTAACCTGTGACAAAAATCATTTTCCTTATATAAAATTTACAATAATAGACTGAGATTTAAAACTCAGAACAAAAAAAAAAGACAGATTTAAAAAAAAGTCCTGCCCTGTGCTGATAGCCTGCCAGTTTGCACCAGAATCCTGCGTCCATGTACTTACTTCGCCTTCCAGACATCCCAGATTTGAGCCCCTCTTCTCTGCTGAGGTTGGTCCCGGACACTGTGAGCCATAGCACTCCTTCAGCAGGAGGGACTGTATAACTGGATGTAGGTGTTGTGGAAACACTTGGCAACGCTAAAATATTTCTGCGTGTGCAATGAACAAAACTTCCATAAAGCTCAAATGGAACGAATCTGAGGCACTTCTAGCTGCACTTGCCTGAGATCTGTTACAGACCCCACTGCAGCCTTAGTTCTGAACACATAGCATGTGAACCTTGCATGAAGCTTGCCACCACCACACAAAGCCCACAAGCGCTGCTGTTCAGATTGGATACTAAAGTGTATTTTGGCTTGGAAGCCTGGGCATTGCAACATAGAATGGGGCAAACAATGATGTCGACAATCTTTACGAAATGTTTGCCACAGTGCTCAGTACAAAACAGCTTACCGGACTCTGAAGCAGAGGACGGCTTGAGCTCAACATTTTAAGATAAGTATGGCTAAGTTGGGAATAAAGAAAGGGATGGTTACATGGGTGGTGTCACAAGTGAAAACTTCATTTTCTATATCCATAAATCAGATAGAGTAAGTTCTGCCGCAGTTATAACATAACATAAAATGAGACTCAGTGTATTAAAATATACCTCACTAAAAGCCAGGCATGTTAGCACATTAAAGATTTTAATCCCAGTACTGGGGAGGAAGAGGCAGGCAGATCTCTTTGAGTTGAGGTCATCCTGGTCTACACAGAGAGTTTCAGCCAAGCCAATAAGATATAGAGAGACCCTATGTCAAAAAGAAAGAGAGAGAGAGAGAGAGAGAGAGAGAGAGAGAGAGAGAGAGAGAGAGAGACATAGTTAGCTAGTTAGCTAGATAGACAGATAAAAACAGAGAGATAGGGCGAGAAAGACAGAGACAGAGACACAGAGATGGGGGACAGCACAGAGTGACATTGGTGTCACTAATGAGGCAGCCATCATGTCTAGGACATAGAAGTCTTGTTTCATCTCTCCAGTTAGGGACTTCCACATTTCAGTGACACCAGTAATAATCTCAGCGGCAGAAAGAAGGCCCTGGAACCACGGCGAACGCTGTGTAATCTGTGGAGAGATTGCTACAATGCGCACTTTTATGCATCCTCCCCCGTACCCAATCCAGCAGCGTGGTAGGATGGGAAGGAGAATCAAGGATCAGACAGGTCAAACAAGTTGCTTGAAGTTTCACGGTGAGCAGTTGTGTGTTCAACAGTGATGGACACCCGTTTCCATCTTGACCTGTCTCCAAGGCCAAGGATCCTTCCTGGACATCACATAGTCATGCCAAGGGATTCACTGGTAACTGGGGCCCAATAAAGCATGCCATGTCCACACTGACTCAACTCCCTTTCTGGAGACTCTCGCTGAGCGCCCTTAGAGACTGAGACCTCTGCTGTTGCAGACTACTGAAATTTCCTTGGGAATCTGACTCTGGGTGGAGGGAAAGACTGAAGCCCTGGTGTCCTGGAGGAATTTGCTTTGCACAAAAAGACTGTACAGTTTTGACAACTGGGGTGAACATGTGCACATTCCTGCTTGGTCTTTTGGTCTATATAAAACTGTAACACTGTGAAGAAAAGGCCAGGCTGGCCTAGTGGGAAACAAACCTCATTTTCCGTCAATTTGATTTCTAGTCCCTTTAAAGGTGCTAGGGGTTAAGTGAACCTAGGTCACTGGGCAACAACTTTGGAGAAGCCAACCAGGAGGCAAACTTGTAGCTCACTGACCCCTTGGCAAGAGGGAGGTAGATTCCCAGTGGGGAAGTTACCTCATTCTCTGGCCCTTGGGTGCCAGTTACCTGTGAATACATATTGATGAGCTGATAGAAGAAAAGGGGATTTGGATTCTGGCCTTGCTTGTGAAGAACACTCTATTTGTTGGATTTTATGGTATGTGGTGTTCCTGGAACATTCTCGGGGTTCTGAGGGCACTTTCAGGGTTCTGTCCTTGGTTTGTTTTATGTTCTTGTCATTGATTTATTTTTTAAAAAGGACATTTCAAAGAACTGTTATTTTGAAGGCTCCATTGAGCCATTTGCCTCGGTTCTATGCTTCTGGAGCAGGAAAGCTCCCGACTATTGGGCAGCGCTCACTCTGCTTTTCTGTGTAGCCTGGTTTGGCAGCTGCCTTTAGATTCTGACTGCTCCTTAGCTCCATACTTGAGGTATATAAACCATTTAGGCTCTTTGTTGCTTCGAACTCACAGAGATCCTCCTGCTTCTGCCTCCCGAGTGCTGGGATTAAAGACATGCGCCACCACGATGGGCCATTTAGGCTCATTTTGAGTCCCAGAGCTGTGCCACCCGCTGGGATAAATTATGTTCACCACCTAAGCCTCAAATAGCTGCTGGAGTACACCTTTGCTGTGGAATAAAGATCAAGAAAGGCAGCTGCTCTTGTTGGGACATAAGCACACTCTGCAGGGGATCTCTAGCGTAACCTGGGGAGGCCCGAGAAATGGCAATTCTTCGTTATTTTGGAGGCACCCTAGGGAGAATCCCTGCTGACAAGTCCTTTTGTGCTCTCACAGTGCACTGAGGATTAATAGAACTTTTAATGTATATATTAGCATGGTGGCATGCATGGTAGGGACACTGAAAATGGCATGGCTGTAGCAAAGGTCACATTATAGATGATCTATCTGAGGTTCTGCTGGACACAGAAGAGACCATGACGTACTCAGGAAAAAAAGCCACCCCAGTGTAAGAGTTGTGAGAGGCTAACTGGCTGATTAAAACTCCGTGATTATGGAGGGATGTAAGCCACAGTCAAAATGGTCTCAGGCTGTCTTCAGCTCCTTTAATAGCCACCCATTGCCTGCCTTTGTGCCTGAGACAACATTCTGTTGTCTATCAGACAACACTTTTGGAAGGCATTGACTTAGCAGAACATGAGTCTCCATCAATCCGAAAGCTAAGAACGTCATCAGATAGTCCCTGAAGTCTACAGCAGATCATTCTCCGCTTTGCGATGACTTGTCTGCCCTATGATCCCTTTGGGAAACTTCTTGAGTTAAGGCTTTACTTTACTCTGAAAGAAAAAGTGTCATAAGTCCTTTCCATATTGTAGTGTGTCATTTGGCACAATCTGTATTCATGTTCCCAGGCCACGGTCACTCATATTTGACTCTAGGATAAATCACGCCTTACTTGTTTTGAACTCTGTTTCTGAGTCAGCAGAAGAGGGGGTGGTGGGAGGGGAGAAGGGAAGAAGCAAGTGATAAAGACAGCAGAAGAAGGGAGGAAAAGGGGAAGGTGCTGAGAAAGAGGGAGAGGGAGAAGTAGGGGAAGGGATCCCCACCAGGGGAGCTGCTCACTTCTTCATAGGGATGCTCCCTGCTCGGTCTTTCTTTTGGAAAAGACAAATCTAGAAAGTCCACCAGATAGTCGTACCCTCCAGGCAAAGGGTTGAAGTCTTCATCTGTTTCGATCATCTGTGCAAACGACAAGGCGGCAAATGGAAGAACGTTCATCAGTGTGGCGGTCTTTAAGACATTCTAAGAGTGTGGAAAAGTTAAACACTCTAAAAGAATAGCAGTGATTTGAAATGCAACCCTCCCGTCTGCCTCCCTCCCTCTCTCCCTCCCTCCCTCCCTCCCTCCCTCCCTCCCTCCCTCCCTCCCTCCCTCTCTCCCTCCCTCCCTCCCTCTATACTCCCCCCTTCCTCCATTTCAATCTCTCTCTCTTGAACTGGCTGTGTTACACTCTTCACCTTCTACAGCTGCAAAACCACTGCCTCTCGCTGCTCTCACTTCAGTGGCGCACGGGAGGCTTTCAGATGCGGACCCTACAGTCAGATTACACCCCACACCACACAGCAGCTGAACAGAAGTACATTCACGGGGCCAGCAAGGCAGCACAGCAGGTGAAGGTGCTTGCCCCCACGGCTGACCACGTGAGTCCAATGCCTGGAACCCACATGGTGAAGGAGGGAACTGATCCCCACAAGCTGCCCCCTGACCTCCACACACTCGCTGTAGCACACTCATGCACACACACATAAATAAGCAAATGATAAATCAATGTCATTTTAAAATTTTAAATAATATATTCATTAAAAGTTTTAAAAAGCTTCCTTTTCAATCTTGATTTCCCAAGTGAAAACATCATTCAGTTTCCCATTGCTTTGGGTTTCAAAGGTGATTTCCTCAAAAAAAAAAAAAAAAAAAAAAAAAGCTGAGAGCTAGAGTGAGCACATTTTATAACAGTCAAATATGGTTTTAGACCTGTTATTCCTTTACATCATTAAAAGAGAATGCCTCAAATATAGAAATGACCTAATCTGGAAATAAGTCATCCTAAGAAGGGAGGGAGAGCCGCCGTCTTCCACCAACACACATGCTCATGCCATCTTTGGTGTTAAGCAAGAGACGTATTGCCATGGACGTGCACAGGAAAGCGGGTTCTGGAGAACCACAACTTTGGGGTACAGCAAGTGTGACTGGTACTTCAGGGGCTGGACAGTAAGCGGCGCGGGGCGGGGGTGTTCCTCTGCACAGTTGCCATTAGCTGCTTCTGTCTCTCACTGCTCCCTCTGAGCGGATTCCACCTTCCGGCCCCACAGTTAAGCATTCCTGATGCGCCAACAATGGAAACTACCGACAACCACGAGGGAAAGGGGCGGAGGGGGTAATAAAGCACACTCGAGGGGGAGCACCCGGGGCGGAAGGGTACAGAGGATGGGGTTCCAGGATTCCAGGAGAGGAAAGGCACCCAGCCAAATCAAAGTATAGATGAAAACGCTACAAGGACCCTTCTTATACGGTGATTTAAAAACTTTTAATGCATGGTGATAAGGGAGAAAAATACTGCAAAAGTCAAACTGAGCTGCGCCTAATGGCCCTGCAGCTTCAAAGGAGCGCTACAGCTCACGGAGTCCCACAAGCCTCTGCCCAGCCCTTTGGAGGGCTGATTAGAAATCAAGCCGGAAACCAGGGGCTTGCAAAGATCTCTGGAATACAAGAGCGCATACCCTGACCACCAGGTTGTAATTCTTGAATCCAGCCCAGGTGAAGTACTCTTTTATCCAGGACGAGTGAAGAAAGATTTCATCTTCTACAGCAGAATGCAAGGTCTCCAGGTACGGGTCGAAGTCCCAGGAATCCTTGTAAATTTTTGTCCCTTCTGGAGGCTCCACGATGCCCTTGCTTAAAAACGCAAAGAGGAGGAGGGTTAGAAAAGCAAGCAGCAAACAAGGAAGGCAAAACTAATGCTTTGAAGAAAACTCCACCCGAGGAGTTTCGAGATGTGGGCCTGCCTCCCGGGCCCACACCACATCCCATTCGCTAGTTAATGGGCAAGGTTCCCAAGTCAGGCTTCATTGACTAATCTTGTGCATGTCTGCAGATGCAAAGCTGCAAGGTCTCCGATTTGGACCCTTCTGCTCCAAATAGCTGAGTGATGGATGCGTTGAACATGATCAGCTTGTATGGACTTTGTGGATGTGGTACCCAGTTGCCCCTGCATCCCAATCACCACAGGCATTTGGTGAAAGCAGCACAAGGAATGGAAACATTTCTTGCTGGGAGTGGAGACTCCTAAGACTCAGAAAGCTAAGAAAACTCAAAGGCTAAACAGGACGCCTTCCCCAAGCTATACAAGCCATCCACAACAGTTGGGGAGAGGGCACACTCCTGCAGAGCTGCCTACAGGTTGGGCTAAGAGCTCCAGGGTTGAAGCTTCTATGAGTGGAACTGTAATGGGTTGGGATTTTATCTAATGAGCCAACGATGCTGGTATAAGAGACCCCAATGAATTCACTGGCTCACCAAGCTACACTTGGGTAGAACTGGCTTTCTCATCTATTAATGGCATCCTTCTGAGGTGAATAAGTGGTTGTTCATATCTTCAGGAAAAGGCTGGCTATGTGGTGCCCAGTAAATATTTGAGCATATAAATAAACTTTAGCCTATAGGATTTTGTGATATACTGTGCTCTGTCAATCAAACTCCTGTTTTCAGACAGATGTACAACTTTCTCTTTAAATCCAATTGTAGGATAGACAGTCTTAAAGTCCTATTCATCTGGGGGAGAAAGATGACTGTGTGGGACACAGACCCTTGAATCTTGAGAAAATAATAGGATGTAAACTGAATAAGGAGAACCTAAAGGGGCAAATGTATCTGTGTTTATCAATGTTTGGAGGCAATAGTAGATTCTTTTCAAAGAATCCCTTTGAGTCCCTCTTGTCTCTGAGGCTACAGAGGCACCAAAAGTGTATTAGCTCTGAAATACAGTCTTGTCTAGCTCCTTGCCCCAGGTCAGTCCGAAGTCTTACCCATCTTTTCCTGAGAAGTCATAGCTTTCCCCCTGGCCTCCTTGATTCCAGAGCTCTAGCTCTGGCTTCTGCACTAGAACATTCTCCTCTACACAGCTGAAGTAGGTTTCCGGAAGCACAATTCAACAGTGATCCTTCTTTGCTTTGTCGTTTGTATGGATGAAGGACATGTTCATCGCCCTAGTCTAGGAGGCCAAGCTGACCCTGGCCTCCACACGGCATCCCTGCGTCCTCCTTCCTTTGGGCTTTCACTTGCCAGTTCTGAACTCAGGGCTGTGGGGTCTCTATGAGGCCCAAGGTTTCTTCCTGGCCGTGTCCTCTGCACTTCCGGCTCCCAGTATTGGGACGTTTCAATGAATCCTGTGTGAATCGATGGCATACGTGCGCTCACTTTTCCTTCAGTCTCCAAATCCTTCTCCAGCTAGGCCTCTGCTTCTGACTAGAAAAGTTCAGTCGCTTTTTTCCTCTATTCCTTTTCCCTATCTTCTCTTTCACTTCCTTCTTTTTTCCTTCCTTTTCTGTATTTGTAACCATCTTCTCATCTGTAAGACGTGACAAAATGCTGGATATTTGGGACCGAGCTTTTGTGACTACAGTCACAGATTCCCTGTCCTTCCTTTCCAAGGCAATTTCAGCGTGGGGTCCTTACTATATGTTAGCACAGAGATGCAACCATTTTGACTCTTGTTTTCCAGAATGCTTTGGGGTGATCCTACCTCTCATCGACTGTATCTGAATATCCCTGAGGGGAGCCCTAGTCCGTGTTAATCAAGGGGGCTGGTGACTCTGACGTCTGTAAATGACAGCAAGCCACTTGTGCTAGGACACATTGAGAGGCCTGCACAAGGATGATTCTGGACACTTTAAGAAGATGCTGAAGAGGAAGGTAGGCTCTTGAAGAATAAGTGATAACTGAAATAATCAAGAAACATGTTCACTCTACAGCTGGACAGAAGCTCCTCTTTCATACCGGAGCACTAGGGAGCTCTCAGAGAATTTTTAAGTTTCACAATTTAGAAAGATTGGCTTGTCAGCAACAAAGAGGGATTTTCCACAGTTTCCCTGTAATTCCTGTAAGAACTGTTTTCTGTGGGGAGTGTGGTGGGGGAGCAAGGTCTCACTCTGTAACCCTGAAACAAACCAGGCTGGCCTTGAACTCTTGCCAATCCTCCTGCTTCCTCATGGGCTGGGATTACAGATGGGCACCAACACTCCCAGCAAAGAACTGTCTCCATCAGGCTGCAAAGTTAATCCATAAATAAAACCCTTACTACATGCAATATGCTTAGCTTTTATTCCTACTGATGAATTTTTTTTTTTTTTTTAGTGAAAATGTTGGTTATGGCCAATGACCTTGGTTGGATGTCCAACCAGTGCACTGTGACCTGCAAACTGAGAGGCACTAGCATGGAGGAAGGCTTGAGAGGGAGAGGCAAGGGACAGCCCCTGAGTGGGTGGTGGAGCTGAGGAAAGGGAAGCGAGACCGAGCTGTGTGAGGGACAATGGAAGTCTGTCAAGGAGAGCTGACCAGGCTCTAGTCGTATCTGGGAAGTCAGCAAAGGGCGGCACCAACTTGCTGCTCACTTCCTACAATATGAGCATTTCTACCTTTGGGTCAGAACTTTATGGCTATGCGGCTCAGGATGTGTACTTACAGAACTATAGGCCTCTGGAGTCCATGCTAATCTTTTGGAATTGGATTTTCCTGTCTGATATTTTGAAAGGTGCTGCTAATTTTATAGGTCAGACTTGCACTGGCATGGCAACGAGCTTTCCGAACCACCCTACACAGGTGCTGGCAGTTGAGCTCTGGGCCTCTGGGGTAGCAGCAAGTGCTCTTAATGACCGAGCCACCTCTCCAACCTCTTCCCTTTACTCTCTGGTAAGGCCCTGAGGTTGAAATGCTTGGGAAAATTGTCTGATTTGAAAGATATTTACCAGTCTATTTTATTAAACAGTGAGACGTATATTTACTTTTCTTGAGTCAGGGTCTCAACTAGGACAGTCTGGCCCACTCCTCCTGTGTTGACTTCCTAAGTGCAAAGACTGCAGGTGTGTGGCACCCTTCCTGGCTTTAGGATCCCCTGGCTCACTTTCTAAGGTGATATGGGGATCTTATCAGGTAAGCTTAGCACGTTAGTCAACAAAACTTAATGTCGCCACAGAATAGGGACCTGTTGAGAGTCGGGAGCCTTTTATCACATCAGAAACATTGTATAAGGTGTTTTATCCCCCAGACCTGTCTGTCGGGTCCTTCAGCATCCTGCCCAGGTCAAGGGTCGCTCCCGGCCGTGGCGTCCACGTCATCACATCACAGTTTTTCTTGATAAGATTGTTGAGTTGGTTCGGGTCATTTTTAGTGTTTGTTTTCTTAATGTACCTAGGAAACAGGAGCGTCGCCAGATAAGAGAGTTCATTCTCAGGGAGTGTGGAAGCAAGAGTGAACATTTGGTTTACCCGTTATTCTCACTTTCCAGTCCCCTTCCACACACAGCTAGGAAAAATAAAGACCATGTTTGGGCTAACGTCCCTAAACAGCCAAGGAACTTGTTCATATCTTTTGTTTTGTAAGTAGACTCCGGTGCTGGTTGGAATTAAGTTAGAGAGGCCATTAGTGACTATTACACATAGGCAGTAATTGCACATTTGTACTGAATACAGCCGAAATGAAGACGGATTGACAATTACTCGGCAGGCACTATACCAAGTGCTTGATATGAACTAGTTGACTTTGTCTTGCAAGGCCTCATGAGATTGCTGCTATCAGCACATTCATTTCCTAGAGAAGGAAGCAAAGGCTGCATATCGCATGACCTGCACAGGCTCAGACGGCAGACAGACCCCAGGGCCTCTCTCTAGCTTTCAGAACAAAATCTGGAAAGTCTCTGCACTCAAAACCATTAAAACCGTACCTCTTAGCCTCAGTGCTGGTTGAATAGCCCAGCAATGACAGATTCTGTTTCAAAAACACAGGCAGACAGCACCTGAAGAACGACACTCACGCTTGACCTCTGACACCCACAGTGATATGCAGCCACACACACCATCACACGTGTGTGTGTGCACCCACAACAAAAGAAGAGTGGGGTGTGGGGGGAGAAGGAGAGACAAGAACCTTTGAAAATTCACTCATTACAGAAGAGCACATATCCTTAATCATAATCCTTCCTGAGGCCTGGTTCCTCTTTTTTCTTCTCTTTTCTTGTGTAAGATAAGGACTTTACCACTGTACTAGAGCTATAGTTTAAGATCTAGAACTTAATTACACTATTAGTCAAAGCTTGGCCTCCCCCCAATCAAGCTCCACATCACCACCTTTCCCAAAAATACCTGTAACCTTGTCAATCTCCCCCATCACACTGACATTGGTGTTGGGACAGAAAATGGGAGATACAGAGAAAATGGATTTGTCATTGGATTCCCCTGACAGGGACTTACACAGACATTACTGCTAAAGAGACTTGGCCATCCTTTGCTTCAAGATGGTTCTCTAGATTTGACATTTAGTCAGATTGTTAACAAGAACATGAACCAACATCTGTGTTTCCTTCCTGAAAACACTGTCACTGCCCATGGCCTTGTCCTTGCTCCCAGCAGCTTTCTGATGCTTCAGTTCCTGTGTGGGTCTGTGCATATGTGCACTTGTGAATATGTGCATGTGTGTGCCTATGTCTGCATGTGTCCACCTGTAAGTGCATATGTGCACCTGTAAATATGTGCATAAGTGCATTTGTGAGCATGTACATCTGTGCACCTGTGAATATATGCACATGTGCACCTGTGAGTGTGTGCATATGTGCACCCGTGAGTATGTGCATGTGTGCACCCGTGAGTGTGTGCATGCATGCAATTGTGAGTGTGTGCATGTGTGCACCTGTGAGTATGTGCATATGTGAGTATGTGCATATGTGTACCTGTAAACATACGCATATGTGCACTTGTGAGCATATGCATGTGTGCACCTGTGAGTGTCTGCATGTGTACACTTATGAGAATGTGCATGTGTGTACCCATGAGTGTGTGTGCCTATGAGGATGTGCGTGTGTGCACCTGTGAGCATGTGCATGTGTGCTCCTGTGATGTATGTGTGTGTTTCTGTGAACATGTACATATATTCACCTGTGGAGATTGTGCATGTGTGCACCTGTAAGCATGTACGTGTATGCACCTGTGAGTGTGTGTGCCAATAAGCATATGTGTACATGCACCCATGAGCATGTGCATGTGTAAATGCATGAGTGTGTGTACTCATGAGTATGTTTATGTGTGCACCTATGAGTTCACAAACTTCCACAACTTCATAATATGTATTTGTCTCATGTACAATATTATTGGACAATATTGTAGATATTATTTATCTGTAATACTAATGAAATCCGTATCCCCACACCATCCTCTCACGTGTCATGGGCACTGAGGACACTTTCCGGCTGCTTACATATAGAACTGTGACTATTAGTTACTTTTACAGACAGCATTGTGTCGAGAGGTTGAGTACTCCCTAAGTAAACACACACTGTGGTGGGATCCTGTACACTGTGAACGTTGGTTGATAAATAAAGCTGCTTTGACCGGTGGCAAGGCAGGATAGATCCAGGAAGGAAATCCAAGCAGAGATATAGGTTTAGAAGGGTGGAGTCTGGGAGATGCCATCTAGCCGTCCAAGGAACAACATTCCAGACTACCACCAGTAAGCCACAGGCCATGTGGCAATACATAGATTAAAAAGAAGTGGGTTAATTTAAATGCAAGAGCTAGCCAGTAAGAAGCCTGAGCCATCAGCCAAACCTGTACAATTAATATTAAGCCTCAGTGGTTATTCGGAAACTGGCAGGCAGAAGAGAAAGTTCTGATTAAATCACACCACCTCCAGCTTTTCTGAGACCCCTGTTTTCAGCAACTTCATGTTCCATTCATCTGAATTCTCTTCTCTCTTTTCACTGCCGCTCACCATTCCTTCCTGGTTAACTGCAATCGTTTCAGATTTCTCTCCAAATCAATGTCCTTTCTGCCTTTCCCACCCTCTAGACACATGATCTGCCATCTAGTGATGTTCCTCTTCCTGGATAGACTCCTTCACTGGGTTCCCCAAACCCTCATAAGAGACCCCAAACCTTGAATTATGGCAGACACTGTGGGTCCAGTCTGGGTTCCCACCCTTTCCCCTACTTTCATTGTAATGCCCCCTGCTCCAAGCCTTGGACTGAGCTGCAGACTCTCTCCCTATAATTCTTCTTCCATAGCCTCTCCCAGTGCAGCGCAGGAGGGCCTGAAGCTTTCCACGTAGAACTGGCCCTGACCTTTCATCAATTTTCCTGCCTTTGCCTCCTAAGTGCTGGGGTTACAGGTGTGCGCTATCAAGTCCCATCATAAACTACAGTCCCGCAGCTCAGCACCTTCATATCTTTTCTGATAAGGTCCCAATTAATTTTTAAACAAAGCTTTCACTAGGCCAGAAGTCATCCTTTTATCACGGCCCTGATCTCCATTCCATGGTATTTGCTATCCTGTATTATAATGCTGTTTCTTCTTTCTACAAACTAGAACCGTAAGGATAGGCATTTTACTTCTTACTTCCCTTATCTCTAACACTGTGCTATTTTATAAATAATACATCACACACAAAAAAATGGAACCAGTACTGACCACAGGAATCTGTCTTTTAACTTTGAGTCATTCTTACTAAAAATATTTGAAAGAGTCAAGAAGCCTAGAGAGCATCAAGAAGGATATAGACAAGAAGAAAGTATCAGTCACAGGTTCCATTGGGTGGTTCCAAATGTAGGGCCACCTGGTGAAAGATAGGTATCAGCAAACTCTTAGCCATGAGACAAAGGAAATCGTAAGTGTGGGATAATTGGTTACAATAAATGGCAGTAGAACCAGAGCTTGAATCCCACACCACTGTCTCTTCTCCTGTGTGGCTGTCACCACTCAACAGAAAGTCAGGGGCCATCCTCACATGATTATTGTCATGAAAATTTATCTCAAAACTGCCTTCTTCATTACTTAGTGAAATCAGAAGAACACGGACACAACCAGGCCCATCTGAAGCTGACACAGCTTTGCTGTTTCAGGGTACGCAGTGTCTGTGTTCCCACCTACAAGCTCCAAAACGTTTGAGGCAACTGTGTCCTAAAATTGATCCTCATAGAGCAGAGGGCACTTGCTCATAAAGTCCTGGCTGGGGGTTTAGTCACGGTATGCGACAAACTGTCAACCACACTGTACATGCGGCAGAAACATTTTTGTAAGAGCAAAATTTCAACATCTGCAAAATTCTGTTTAGCCTTTAAAATGACAGGGTTAAGCCTGGCATGGTGGTAAATGGCTGCAATCTTGGCACTCAGGAGGTGGAAGCTGAGGGATCCCAGGTTTGAGGCCAAGGTGGCTTGCATAGCAAGATTCTATCACAAAAAAAGAGTAAATGAAAACTAAGTTAAAATGTAGCTACACATACTGTAAAATGGGTTTTTATTTCTTCAAGAGATTATGAGCTCTGTTAAGATGTGCATCGCAGCGCAATTTGCTTGTATCACAAATATGCTTTAAATACTCTATTTTGTCTTGGGAAACTTCTTCCGGATCATCGTGCTGTGAAATCGTAGATGCATGTGTGACACGGAAGTAGAAGTAGACTTGTCTAGGGCGACTAACAGGAGGGGAAGAAAGGGAAGGTCGGGGCATGGGAAGTATACGCAACGTGTGGTATATACTTATATGAAAACTGTTAAAAATAGATAAACCTTCAAAGAAAAAAGGTTGGTGAGACAGCCCAGCAGGTGAGAGCACTTGCCACCAAACCTGCCCACCTGAGTTTGACTCCTGGGACTTACATGGTAAAAGAGAACTGAGGGCCGCAGGTTGTCCTCAGACCCTCCCCCCACCCCCACACACTAAACAAGCAAATGTAACTTCACATAAAAGGATAATCATGTCTTCCTGAAGGCAGAAGGACGACTCTGAATGGCTGGCCATTGGAGGGCAATGGCGGCTGAATGTGAGCCAAACCAACAATCTGCACGAGTGAGAAGTCCGAAGGAAATCTACTGCTTCATGCACTAATTTAAAAAAAATTATCAAGTTCACCCTTTGTTCTTTAACGTTTCAAATATACTTAGACTCAGTTGCTTACATCTCTGTGGGATATAGTCCCATGGGCTTTAGCCATGTGCAGGTTTGTGTGAGTCCCAGTCAGAATAAAGCTCATCACTCCCAAGACTTCCTTGCCTTGCACTGTGCTTTCCCGTCTCCCAACCCCTCAGCTCTGACAAAAACTGGTCTGTGATTCATTCCCGTTGCTTTGTTTTTCTTTCCTCTAAATTGCCATATAAACTACTTAAGGCTTGTATACTTTTGAAGCTGCCGTCTGTCACCCCACAATGCCTTAGAGATTCATTCATGTCCTATGCAACAATAGCTCTTATTGTGGAACAGATGGCGTTACTCATACAGATATGCCTTCTGGAGGTTCAGTTATGACTGTGTGTGCTTTGGAGCACCTAAGCGGCACACTTAACTAACAGAGCTTTATAAAGGCAAGATTTAAACCTCTACAACATAGCAGTTAGCACTTAAAATGATAAAACTTTACTCGGCATGGTGACAGATGCCTGTGACTCCAACACTCATGAAGCTGAGAGTAGAGGATCACAAACTTCAAATTGTGGATTCACAGTTTGTTTATCCTTTTTCATGGCATGTGGGTTGACTTGGTATTCATGAACAAGGCTATTATTTATATTTGCATATAGTTTTGTGTAAATTAAGGCTTGAATTTTAACAGAACAAATGCCCAGGAGGGGAAATGCTAGACCACCTAGTAAGGTGAGCTTTAAAGCAGCCTCCAAACTTCCTCCAGAGTGGTTGAGCCATTTTACATCACTATCAGCCACATGGAAGGATGCTGCTCACCCTGAGGGCTATGCTGTTGTGCTGTGATCCTTCCTCTGCAGCTCCTGCAATTATCTATCTTATAATGACTTATTTGCTATCTAGATGCCTTCCTAGTACACCAAGAAAACAAATCGAAATGAAAAGAGGACTATGGAACCGAACAGAGAATTCTCAGAAGAAATATGAATAGGTAAGAAATATTTCTAAAAATTCTTAACCATCAGGGAAATGCAAATATTAAAACTACTTTGAGATTTCATCTAACTCCAGTCAGAATAGCTAAGAGTAAGATGATAGATGCTGGCAAAGACGTGGGGGAACACAGAACCCTCAACCACTGCTCGTGGGAGTGCAAATTGGTACAGCCACTATGGCAATCAATGTGGAGGTTCCTAAAAAAGCTAGAAAGAGATCTACCACATGATCCAGCTCCACTACGCTTTCATTATCCATTCGTCAGTTATGCCATGGGTTTCTAGGCTGTTCACACGTCCTAGCTATTATGCATAAAGAAACTGCAAAATGGATGAGGATCGGTGTCTATAGTAGAAAAAAGAGTCCTTTGGGAATGCACAATGTGAAGAGAGAAAGAGCTGATGTGGGATTCTGCTCTCTCTGCTGTGAATATGTTTTATTACCATTAGTTAAAAAAGAAGCTACTTTGGCCTATAGCAGGGCAGAATATAGCCAGACTGGAAGAGACATATAGAGAGAGTAGGTAAAGCCAGAGAGCTGCCATGTAGCTGCCAAAGGAGAAGGATACTAGAAACTTACAAGTAAGCCACAGCCTTGTGGCGATGCACAGATTAATAAAAGTTGGTTAATTTAAGAGAAAAGAGCTATCTAGAAATATGGTTGAGCTATTGGCCAAACAGTGTTTTCTAGGTGATTATTTGGGTCTTGGTAGCCAGGAAACTCTGTTTACAAATGGTGCCCAACATGGGGGCATAGATCCACATAAGACCTAAAAAAATATTTTAAAAAGCTTAAGAAAAAAAAAAGAGGGCTTCTAGACCCACAAAAACTGGAGCCAAGCACAACTTCTTGGTAGCCACATTTATTTTCAGATAGGCTGTGTTTGCTGGCAGTGAGCAGAGGCACAACTCCGTTAAGAGAAGGTTTCCTGACTCAGCATTAGCAACAAAAATTGCTTCTTTGAGAGATAGCTTTTTGGTTTATACTGGTTGGCAGGCACAGCTCTGGATCTTTTGAGAGGTTCTGATATGGAGCACTTAAATGGGATTTGTGAGCAGTATGGGGCAAATTGCTTTATGGTGACATAGACCCACTGTGTCCCTGGAGTTGGTGTGGTGAGCATGGCTCATAGAGGTGATAAACATACCACCACCATGTTAGACAGGGCAGAGCCAACAGGCAAAACTTCAGCATTAATCCTAGCTATGTTTGCTTAGCATTTCAAAAAAAATTGCTCCTGGTCAGAATAGGATTTTAGGATTCAGACATAAAAGACAGAAAAAGATTCAGACATAAAAGACTTCTAAATGAGACAGTGTTTAAAAATGTATGTAGGCTTGGGAGAGAGAGGAAAAAGAGTATAGACAGTTATAAGAAGTAAATAGTTTTTAAAAAATAAAGTCTTTAAAGAGACAGTAAAAATGATATAAAAAAGTCATGTAAAGATGGAAAATGCACAGAGAGTCTGGATTATGTATATCATTGTGTTTTCTTTGAATTTCTTGACAGCAGAGAGACATTTGATTCTGGGGGCTGCTAAGCTAAACCAACATATATATTTTAAAGGTATCTTGTCTTCAAATTTCAAGTCTAAGGATATATTACTTTGGAAAACAGTAATTTTATTTCCATAGAAGATGAGAACCTGTGAGTGGGTTCTTTTCAGGCTAATGTGGTTTGATGGAACAAGACCCTCTGAAAGGTCTCCATTAACCCTAAAAATACTTTGCCCAGTAAACAGCAGGAAAAAGTTTGGAGAAAACTATGGCCAAATTCCCAAAATAATTGTTTATAAATGTCTGTTTTTATTTAAAGGGCATTGATTATAAATAGTTAAATGCTCACAGTCAATCTCTCTCTAAATAAAAAGGAGGGGAGATATGATATAAAGATGAATACTTTGTATTGGTATAGATTTAAGTCTATTGATATAAATTTAAGGTCAATTTGTTACATTGTGTATATGTATCTGCTCTTGTTTAAGGTATTGTGTTTGTGCAGTTCATTTAAAAATATAATGTATAATTAAGAAATACAGATTAATATATAGTCATCTATAATAGTCAAACTATAATCATATTAGGTTTTCTAGATTACAAAAATATATTTCAGATGGACAGGTATTCTTTAAACCTTTCAAAGACTACAGAATATGGCATTTAAAAGGTTTAAAGAACTTAACTTTCGTCAACAGTGAGACATGTCTGCTCCTGGCAGCACCAATTGCTTCAGAGAAGTTGATGGGCATTGAATAAACTCATTATAGAATTTGCCTTTATTGTGACAAAGCTATCTATTTGAGCAAGAAACTGTTCTTGCCTGGACTACTTGATGATATACTGTATAAACTGGACATGCAAGAACCACAGAAAAATGACTGCTGAACTTGCCTTAAAAAGGTGAGATAGTTCTTTAGGGTTCCTGCTTCATGAAAGAGTCTGCCATTCTGCAGGACACAGAAGAAAGTGACTGACAAACTGCCAATGTAAATGAAATAGTCTTTCAAATTTCCTGTTTCATGGAAAAATCTACCAAATACTATAGGCCTACAGGCTGAAGATGGATGCCCCAATGTTACAGAAGAACTTTGGATGACTTTCCAGATAGTGAGATGTCTCTGTCAATTCTAGAGTTTTGAAAGTTGCTTACAATGTGCTTCCTGTTTACTTAGGTAATATTATATCCTTCTGGAGTCTTTTGTGGAGTTGAAGACAGGTATAGTTTTTCTTAGTTATGATAAAAGATCAATTAGATATGAAACTTTAGATTCATAAAGATAAAACAGATGATAGAATATTTTCTTTAATTTTGCCAGATAGAAATAGACTAAATATTGTAATTTTAATTCTTGCTTGGTAACTGTTTTGTTATATGTACTTTTACTATGTTAAAGCTAAAACCTTCCTTTTTATTTAGTCAGAAAAGGGGAGATGATGCGGGATTCCTCTCTGTATGCTATAAATATGTTTTATTACCATTGGTTAATAAAGGAACTGCTTTGGCCTTTAGCAGGGCAGAGTATAGCCAGTCTGGAAGAAACAGAGAGGGAAAGAGTAGTTGGAGTCAGAGAAACGCCATGTAGCTGCTGAAGGAGAAGGACGCTAGAAACTTACCGGTAAACCACAGCCTCATAGTGATACATAGATTAATAGAAATGGGTTAATTGAAGATAAAATTACTAGCTAGGAATATGCTTGGGCTATTGGCCAAACAGTATTGTAATTAATATAGTTTTGGTATGATTATTTGGGTCTGGGCAGCTGGAAAATGAACGAGCAGTCTCTGTTTACAAAGAGCATCAGGAAAGATGATGTTGGAGCCAAGTGCTAGGCTCAAGAGGATAAAAAGTTTAAAGAAAAGCCTGATGTTAAATGGAATGAAGGGAGTAGTAGTCACAGGGCAAGATCCTCCCCAGCTAAGCTTCTAACCTGTGTAAAGGAATTAATTAAATATAAAAAAATTAATTAAAGGAAAGCTTAAGCAGTGAAGAAAACTATCAAGAACAGAAAATCGATGCAAATGTAATTGAAGGAGGGGGCCAAATTCCAGTCAATCAAGGCATAGAACTTGGCAGCTTCAGCTATATAGTTCTGACTTTAGAGTCAAGGACACAATAAAAGAGTTATGAAGTCTCCCTTTGTGGCTAAGAAAAGCACCTGAGGCCAGGGTTGTATTAGGGTCTTTGCATCTCCAAAAAGTCCCAGAAAGGCTATTACATGAAGCTATAAAGATGAAGTCTGGATTGCCTTGGAGTCCCCAAGATGTTGGAGATGCCAGAGTTGTGGGGTACCTGCCAAGGAAAATGACAAACCAGTTGTGGAACCAGCCCAAGAGAGAGATGTACGCTGTAGTCAATACAACTGAAAAGAGTTGGAGATCTGGAAAGTGTTTTGGCATCAGACATGGAGATGCAGAGACTGGAGTTTGTCCTGCTGGTTTTAGGTCTTACTTTGATATGGCATTTTCTCACTTTGCTCCTTCCCTCCCTTTTTGAATGGTAATGTATATTCTGTGCCATTGTATGTTGGAAGTATGTGATTTGCTCTTTGATTTTCATTTTATAGTGGTTTATAGTTAAGCCATTGTCATGAGTCTCAGAAGAGACTTTGGACTTTTAAACAATGTTTGGACTATGAAAGAGTATGAGAATTTTTGAATTTGAACTAAATGAATTTTGTATTATGATATGGCTATAAACATGGGAGCCAGGGAGTGGAATGTGGAGGTTTGAATAAAAATGATGCTATAAACTCATATTTGCCAATGTTTAGTTACCAGGGAGTATCACTATTTGAGAACTGTACTCATGGCTTTGTTAGAGGAGGTGTGGCCTTGTTAGAGAAAGCATTTCACTGGGAAGTTTCAACCCATGCTAGTTACCCCTCTCTCTCTCTCTCTCTCTCTCTCTCTCTCTCTCTCTCTCTCTCTCTCTCTTTCTCTTTTTCCTGGAATGTAGTTCTCAGATGCCTCTCGCCTCTCTAGCATCATGAATGCCGCCATACTCCCTGTCATGATGATAATGGACTAACTTCTGAAACTGTAAGCAAACCCCAATTACAAGCTTTCTTTTATAAGAATTACCTTGGTCATGGTGTCTCTTCTCAGCAATAGAACAGTGACTAAAGCAGGTACCATCATGGAAGAGGGACAGAAAGGTTGTAATAACCAGAGGTTGGAGGGAACCAGAGCAAAAAGGTCTTTTAGAAAAGACAGGACCACTGCACCCATAAACATAGCTGCTGTAGATCCCTGCCTAAGCCAGCTGACATTTCAGCATGGAGTGGGAAGGGGCTCATGAGGAGTGGGGAGTTATTAACAGCTGGATGCTTTGAGGGGGAGGGAAAATCAGTTTCTTTAAAGGTGTGGCCCTTGATAGATCTACCATGACCCCATGCACGGTCCCACACTCATGAATATGTGGACAGCACAGATTGATATATTATTGAGCTATTAAACAAACCAAAAAAATATGAACTTGATTGGGGGTGATGGCGGGTGGTTCTTGGAGGAGTTTGTGGGAGAAACAGGAGTGAATATGATTAAAATATATTGTAGCACACACGAACTCCTCCGTGAATACTATTTTTAATATGATTTAAATGCATTGTTGCACACATGAGCTCTTCCATGAATACTATTTTTTAAATTAATCTTTTGCTTTGGCCAATGAGATGAGTCAATATCGTTATTTGCCATACAAACCTGGACTAAGTTTGATTCCTAAAGAATACATTTAAAAAAAAAGAAAGATGCAGTGATGCAGATTTGTGACCCTAACACTCCTATAGCCAGATGGAAAGCAGATACAAGAGAATCATCCGAACGCTGAAGGGCCAGGTAGCCTAGAATGCAGCATAGGAGAAAAGACCCTAACAATATGAAAGAGAGGACCAAGTCCCCAAAGTTTTTCTCTGACCTCTACTCCCAGGCCATGGCATGTATGTGTGTGTACACGCATGTGCACACATGCACACACACAATAATAATAGTTTTTTGATAATTTGTATTTTATTACTTTTTGATATTATTATCTCCCATAGCTGAGGATGACCTTATAAATACCCTGGGCCTGCCTCTTAAGTGCTAAGATTACATGCATGCACCTCCATGCTTGGCTAAGATGATTATTGAGAGGTTTTCCTGACTGCTGAGTTTCGAGAATTTATCACACACTGTGAACACTGACCGTTTCTCAAGTGTGTTTTTCAGTGTATGTTTCCAAACTGCATTTAATCTTTGCATTCTCTTACAACTTTCCTTGATAGAACAATATTTTATTTTTAAATTTTGGTAAAGTATAATTCTTTAATTAGTGACTTATGCAACTCAGGCTGGCTTTGAACTCATGGCTATCCTCTTCTCCGGGGAAGAAGTTTTAAATGTGAGCTCCTGGAGGATGCTTTCTTCTTCTGTTTTGCTGACACAGACCCTTTATCTCCATTCCTTCCTTCCCTTGTGAGCTTATTTCACCATCCCTTTAGAACTTTTTCAATTTTAGCCCTGGGGATTGAATACAGGCCTTGGGTGTGCTAGGTGTTCTAGCACTGAGTGACAGCCCCAGGCCCCGGAAGTTTCCTTTTACAGTAGATTACTTAGATGACTGAACCAAGACCCACATCCTTAGATTTTTTAAAAAGAAGTTTTGCATTGCTAGAGACTGAACCCAAGGCCTCATGTATACTATCTTCTTTCTTTTGTACTTTTCTCCCTTTTGAGACAACCTTACTATGTTGTCTGGGCGGGCCGTGGGTTCAAGTGCTTCTCCTGCCTCAGCCTCCCTGTTAGCTGAGGTGTGGGTACCTACCACTGTGCCCTGCTTTTTTCCACATACTGTGAAACTGCACTTGCCTTTGTTAGTCATTCAAAATGCTTACCAGCTTCCCTGAGACCTTCTCCTTGGCCCACAGAGCATTGAGAAGCCACTTAGTTTCCAGGCATTAGAGACAAACAGGGCAGTTCTTTTGACTTCCAGTGTAATTCTGTTAAGATCACAGAATGTGCTGAGTGTGACTTGTTTTAACTCAGTTAAGGTTTCTTGTGGGATCCAGGATATGGGCTTCTTTTATGGGTGCTTGATATGACGTTGAAAATCCTATGTTCGGCTACCCTGACCTGAGTTCTTCATAGATGTCAATCAGATCCACAGGGTTTACAGTGGTGCATCTTTCTAGGTCTTCCCTGATTCTCTGAATTCTTGTTCATCCAAAAACACAAGAAGGAAAATGCTGAAGTTTCCCGTCGCAACTATGTGTTTCGATTTCCCCCTTCGGTCCTAGCAGCGTGTTTAAATATCTGGTGTCTGGTGCATACATCTCTGACTATTCTGTCTCCTGAGTGAGCCGGCCTCAGGGAGCTGACTACGCTCAGTGTGAGCCCGCATACACGCTGTTCTGAAGCTTACATCCATCTGGCACCAGCCAGTCCAGCTTTCTTCTTCCGCACCAGCTTCTTGGAGCCATTTTATCTCATATTTGTGCTATTACATTTAAACCAGATTTTTGTTTTGTGGATAATCATAGTTTGATCTTTTTCTTTTATCTACTTTAATCTTTGTCATTAGTAGTTCAATTTTGTTATTTTTTTTTGAAAAACTGTGATTTTCTTCTATCTCCACTTTCTGTGGGCTATGAAATCATGGCAGCTTGTTAGGGGTGCTGACCAGGATTGTTCTGGGCAACTAAGTTTGTGGCAAGACTACTCCAGCAGATCCCAAGTGGTTTCATTTACATATCTATATCATTCATATTTAATATAATTATCCATATTTCTTTATTTACGTCTATCATTTTATTTGCATTTCTCTGTTCCCTCCCTTTTTGGTTTTTAGGTTATTTGCATGTCTTTTGGTATTCTATTTAGTCTGCCTGTTGATTTGTTTTTAACCACATCCTTTATAGACCTGCTCCTCGGGGGATGATAATAATATTCTATACTAGCTTCACACATCTACTTAGACTGCATCACTTCTGTTGAGTCTCTTTGACAGAACGGCTGTAATGAAGTACGACACTAATGATGCTTAAACAACAGAAGCTAAACAGAAAACTTTTTTTTTTCTTATCACTGGACATTCAAAAGTCACAGTGCAGAAGGGCCGGGTTCCTTGTGTGGGCTGAGCACAGACTGTGTCCCGTGGCCTCTCTAAGGCTAGCTTATGTTTTCTCACCATATTATCTTCCTTTCATGTGTCTCTAGGTCCACGCTGTGCCTTGTTATAAGGACACCCATCACTTGGATTAAGGTCTGACCTCATGAATTCATTTTAACTGGATTACCTTTGCACAGACCCTCTCTTCAAGCAAATTCTATTTTGAGGTCTTCAGGGCTCAGTCCTTTAACATGGGGATTTTGAAGAGACACCATTTAACCTGTAACATATCTATATACTGAAAATTATGTCAGTGTTATATTTTGGCTTTCAAATTAAAGAACCTAATGAAAGAAAGCAGTCCATTAAATATGTCAAGATATTTAGATTTTCGTTCTCCCCTCAGAATCACTTCTCTTTAATCTGAAGGAGTTCCCTTAGGCTTTTGTGAGGTAGATCTGCTGGCAGTGGCTGCCATAGCGGGTCTCTTCTACTCGCGGCCCTGTGATCTCTTCCCCAGATCTGGGTCCAATTCTTCAATTTTTTTTTTGTAAACACATTTTTAAAATTCACTGTCTTTCTGATTAAAAGTCCAACTGTTTGAATTGTTTTCTGCGATTGAAAAAACAAGGTAATTTAATATTGCTACATCTTTCTTTCTTGGTAGTTTGGTTTTGAAGTGTCCAGGCTTCTTTCAATGCAAGTTCCTACTGTTGGGGTACTTTACTGTGCTTCTGGCATCTAAGTTTGTGCCATTTATCAGATTTGGCTCTAGCCACTCACTTTTCATCTTGTTTGTATGCCCTTGTCCCATGGGTCTCCTGAGCTATTCTTGTTTGTCACAATCTCTTCTTTCTTCTTCTTAGGTTTGATGACTTCTCTTGCTCTATATTCAAGTTTGCTTCCTTTTGCCTTTCTCAGTCCCATCAGGCACTTGAAGTCCTCCCATGTGTTTGCTGCTATGGACTGTAGAGTTTACATGTAAATTTCCCATTTGACTCCTCTCTCCCTCCCTCCCTCTCTCTCCCTCTCTCTCTCTCTCTCTCTCTCTCTCTCTCTCTCTCTCTCTCTCTCTCTCTCTCTCTCTCTCTCTCTCTCTCTCTCTGTGTGTGTGTGTGTGTGTGTGTGTTTCTTTCTGTCTTTACAGTCAACAGTTTTGACCATTACTTGTTGAAACGTGACTTTTATAGATGTTTGAAATGTTTTTCTGATATTTCCAGCAACTGTGTCATTTGGGATTGGTTATCTACCACCTTACCTCCTGTCCTGATAAGGACATGTTTTCCTGTTTTTCCTGATATTAAGTCATTGTGGATCACATCCTGTTCCTTTGAAAACTATTCTTTGAACGTCTGGGTTTTTGTCTATATTTGTGGAAGCTTTTTCTTAAACAAGTAATCAGTCTGGTCATTGTCACACTATAAGTTCCAAAGCACCATCTTCAGGCTGTGTTTCAATTTCAGTTCTTTCAAAGCTTCCGTGGACCTTTCAGCTCTGTTCACCATGTGCCCGCATGAGGCCACATGTGTGCCAGCAAGCCACCAGCGTGGGGCCTGAGCAATGCTCCCTTCTGTACTTCAGTCCCAGAGGCTTGGTTTCCTGCTCAGGGTCACAAAGCACAGCCAGGGGCTGAGCTCTGGGGTTTACTCAGTCTTCTGGCTCATTTTCATGAGTGTTCTCCCCACAACGTCCCCAGTGCCTTCTGTCTCCCAAGAGTACTGATCTTTGTCAATGTCAAATGATACTCGAGTAGAAGATAACCTTCTACTGAAAAGCCAGGACTTTGGTTTCCCTGGCTGCATGATTACTTTCCGAGAACTGCATCTACTTTCTGGAGCCAAGTGTTAGCGAAAGAAAAACAGTAAGAGAGCAAAGTCGAGAGGCTCCTTCCCATAATCTGAGTTCCTGGGGAGCTAGGCAAGGATTACTGTAAACTCCCGGGCCATCTGGGATACGGCATCAGACCCTGTCTCCCAAAGCAAACAGGGAAAAGAGGTGAAGCCAGTAGAGGTGAGTGAAGAAGGGACAACAGGCTTCTCTCCTTGTTCCTGAAATGGAAATCACTATAACCCTAAAGAAGGCTTTGTTCCCCGGGGTTTCAGGGCTAGCTCAGTTTGCCTTTGTGAACACTGGACTTGTGTTTCCCTTTTGAGACGGAACAAATAACCCTTGAGAATATGATTTAACGCCTTCCATGTCTCCTTGTCCCTATACAAAGTAGCAGCAGGCACGTCTGCAATCCTCTGCTGAGCTGGGAAACGAAGGCATTTCCCTGATCTGAGGGTTAGTTTGTCCAGAAAAGTTGCTTTCGGTACTTTCCCTTAAACTATAGTAAAGAGTCAAGAAAGGAAAGGAAGACAGAAAAGAAAACAATATTTCCTGGGAACCTTCCATATTCCTGATATTATGTGAGGATTTCATGCCTATTAATTACCTAGACTTCCAAAAATAACTTTCAAAGCTAGGTGTGATAGTACAGGTTTATAACCACAATACTGGAGAGTTTGAGGCAGGGGGATGACAAGTTTAAAGCTAGCTTAAACTGCATAGGAAGTTCTTGTCTCAAGAAAATAACAAAAGCAGTAACACTTGTATATTCCTCAGATGGTGTCCTGTTTACAGACATTTGGGGTTCAGGTAATGCCAGCCATGGGTTCCCCTGTTATATTTCCTAACTGTAAGCAGTCCAAACTGCCAGCTCTCCCTGCTATGCTACACTGCCCACCCCCACAGTGACACTCTTCCTCCACCAAGGCCACACCTACTCCAACAAAGCCACACCTCGTAATACTGCCACTCCCTATGGGGGCCATTTTCTTTCCGACCACCACAAAGCCTAACTCTCTGAAACCGTAAGGTCAGTGAAACGCTTCCCTCTTCCACTCGTTCCTTTCCCTACTCTGAGATGCAGTGGAGAAAGAGCTTAGAGCCAGGCAAACATCAGCTCCTCCTCTCACAGGGCAGCTCTTGGTCTTTCGCCCTCTCCAGCAAATGTACAAAACCTTCCTCACTTTCTCTCAGGGGGAATTGTTTCAATGAGTTAGTTAAAGGCCCCACTTGACTTCCAGCCACATGTTTAATAACTGTTGGCTGCCTCCTTCCTTCCAGAGAGATCTTTCAGTGTCTTTCTGCACTAACTCCAGTGGCTCTGACTCATCTGTTTGTTGGGAACTGGTTAGAAAGTTGTGGACTATTGGGGTGGAGAAATGGGGGAGTAAAGAGCTGGCCTTGCAAATGTGAGGAACCCAGAACTCGTGAAAAAAGTCAGACTCAGTGGCAGGCACTTGTCATCCCAGTGCTGGGGCCACAGAGACGTCACTGGCCAGCTAGCCTAGTCTTCTTTGAAGTTCCAGGCTAGTGAGAGGCCTTGTCTCAGAAAAAGGTGGATGTCACAGAGGACCAAGGTTGTTCCCAGGCCTTAACCTCCTCACACATACACATACACACTCCGACCCACAAACACTAACATACACACAGAGACACAGACACACACAGAGACACATACACAACACATGCCCATGTACCCACACACCCACACACAGATGTTTTGAATTACCACAGTCTTTTTCTCATTACACAGTGCACACATAGCAAAATCATTCATCCTGACAGACACTAACTTAAGTGTAAAATACTGAATGAAGCTCAGAGTCCTACTTGTCAGATGGGTGAGATTCCACAAAATACCCAGCAAAGGGACAGTAGATCCGAGGCTGCAGGTCCTTCACCAGCTGGGCTTTGTAATTCAGAAGCTTTCTTCTTTCTGCCTTAATGAACTGGGCTTTCCATTCCTCTGAAAAGACATGTTTGAGGTTAGCGTTCTCCGTTCATCAGTCTTTGAAAGTGAATGCCCTAGTTCCCAGCTTCTTACAGTGGGTTATAACCCAACACAGGATGTATAACTAAATGTGGCAGTCACAAGAAAATCAACATCTGTAAGGTTTCTGAGAATTCAACAAAACTCAATTTTAAAAAACATACACATAATGGTATTGCTCACCTGTGCTGTGCCACGTGACATCACTGCTCACCATGTGATGTCACTGAAGCCTTGGTTCTGAGCACACACCAGGTATGCTTTGCACTGGGCAAGTCACCACACAACACAACACAATAAATTGTGTGTGCCCTTGGCTCACATTCAAAACCACCGCATGCTATGAACTGTGTGTTTTTACTGCACACGCCACCTTTCATGCTCTCATAGAAACAGAGTGGTTTTTGTAGAAACAAAGACTTCATATTTTCTTAGCATCCTTTCAAAGAATGTATGGAGTTAGTGTTTCTCTGGATTCTATCATGTTAGGGTGTTTGATATTTAAGATTGCTGTTTGAGTAGTCAACTTGAGCTTCACAGAATTTAATAGTTCAAAGAATTTTGACTTGAGATCAGGATAGAATTTCCAAAAACTTATGAAATAGACCTAATCATAGTTCTGCTGTATGGTAATACACATTTATGTGAATGGATTTCTCAGAACTGATCATAAAATCAAAATATCAATCAACTTTGAAAACTGCTGGAGACACCTCACATCTACTGTATCAAATATTCAGCAGCCAAGATTAAATTCTTTATGTAAATAAGTAAGTGCATCCATTCCAAAGCATAAACATTTACTTCGTCTTTAATAAATCCTAAATTATATGTGTAGCAAAGAATCATTTTAAAATAAATTTGTTTATAATTTATTATCAGCAAATACTTGACTTGCATCCTGATTTTAGATATTTATATGCTTAAGGCTGCATAAAGATTTCTCTGGTGCCAAGGGTTCACAAATGGAAACATTTACTAAATCTTGCTCTACCGGACAGGGACTTGCTGTGAAAATATGGAGGGACAAGTAAGACAGAAGGAAAATTATAATGGAGATGTATCCTCAGTTTGATTTAGCAAATTATGGTTATTTACCAGGAGACCAACCACGGGTCCCAAGCTTGTTTGTTATATTTTTATATTTTTCTTGTTTGTTATATTTTTGGAGACTAGTTTAATACAGGGAAGCCCATTCTGTGTACACTGTAACTCCTATAGTTTATTTTAATACAGGCAAGCCCATCTTATATACAGTGTAACTTCTATAGTCATTAACATTTTAATAGTGTTACGTGACTGGTACATTATTATAAAACTGAACTCTATATTCTTGTAACCTGACAACTCACGGTGACTAAAATCACCAGTTTGGTTGTTAGTCATACTTAGAATCAAAGCCCAGCCCAGTACTTACAGAATTGAGTAAGTGAGCTACCTTCTGTCTACAGACACCTCACAGTCTCCCGCTCTCTCCTCCTCTCCCTCCCTCCCAGTGTTTATTACACACCATCTACGCTCCAGAGGAGCTCTGGGGGTACTAAGCATATAGTACTGAATAAGATGGTAAATCTGATGAGCAAGAAATGGAACGTGATCCCAAGGAATCTTTTTCCTAGTGAAAGAAACCAGTTTCCAAAGGGGAAATAAAGCAATTCTATAAAGTGAAATAAAACAATTATATAAAGTGACGTGGATAGTATAGCAGGGCCGTATGATGGGGCGTGTCTGCACTGAGCTGGGGTGGCATGGTCATCTTAGACAAGGCAGGCAGGGAGTGTCTGTGTTGAGGTGGGGTGGGGACCCACAGATGTGAGTTCTCTCTCACCTTGACTAAAGGTCAGAGAGTTTGAGCTTATTTTTACTCTTTCAAAGTTGTTGGCAACAGGTGCAGCCACAAACAAGAAACGCCAACCTAGGGTGTGGTTACTTGGTGTTTCGGACATTAAGATGGCTTATAGAGGTGGATCCACTCCACCCTGACCAAAGGTAGGAGAATTCAAGCGTATTCCTGCTTCCTCATTTTAAAACAGGTTTGACACAGGGAGTGGTTGCCTACAGGACAGTTGGTTTAGGGTATATTCACTGCGTATCCTGCCCAAACATCAGAATGCTTAACTCAGGAAATAGTGACTTGATGTCTCAAGCATTGAAGCAAGTGACTGTTCTGGTGGTCCTTTGTGCCATGTTAAAGCAGTCTTTGCCCCCCCCCCCCGCCCTTTTGTACTGGGGTATAAAAGCATATGAAAATAAATGTGGGCAGATTCAGTATTCACTGAGTTGTCCTCCTGGTACTCTCTTATATCTCTGTGTTTCTTTCATATCTCTGTCTATTCTGCCTCACATTTCTAATCCATACACTCCTACCCTGGAACATACGAACCTGTCTAGGCTGAATCCCGACAGGGTGGCATGGTCACCTTTAGACAGGGCAGTCAGGGAACAGACAGACGGTAGTTGAATTGTGACACATGGGAGATTGCTGGTCATGTGGAGTTTAACAGCAGGAGGGCCCCAAGGAATGAAAATAGTCAATATGACAAGCTGGGCCAGGGGTAGACCAGGAGTGTTAGCCTGAGGACACTAGCAGGTGGCAAAGGGGCCAACTGAGCACACTGGGAGGCAACTGGTCAGGGAAGTCTAGGCTTAAACAGGACCTAGAGTTGCAGCACACAGGGTGTGGTTCTATAACTCTTGAAATTGAAGTCTGGTAGATAAGATAAGGACACAGAAAAAATAAAAATTACACCCAACTTGACATAATCACTATAAACATCTTTTATATACCAGACCTTTGTACACATGTATTTGTATTACATACACACACACACACGGAATTATGCCAGTCAACTTTCCATAACTATATTTTTGCCTCTCCTGTATTTGCCTTTAACTATATTTTAACTCTTTCGGGCAAAATGTTCCCTCTTTGACTCCACACACCCTGGGAGGCAGCAGATACAAATGCCTAGGAGGAAGAAGTAAACCAGCCGAGGCGCTAGCTTCATTTGGGTCACATTGCACCACAAGGCTCACTTACCCAGCATCGTAAGCTATTAGTACTTTGGGGGCTTGTATCAAGGATCAAAACTAAGCTCTCTCACACATAGTCTTCCCTCATACAAATCCCAGCACTACCCTTGGGTCCAGAATAGAAAGCTCCAGGGTGGGGAATCCACACTGCAGAATTTCTTTCTCTGGCTGTGCCACCCTTGAACACTCCATAGAACCGTTGGGAAGTACCCACACTGAATCCCACACACTACATTCTTGACCTCATCCAGAGTTACCCATGCCATCCTTTCCTGATCCCTCCCTGGGCTCCACACTGTGATACTTGGTGACTGTCTTTCTTAGCTCCTCATAGATTCCCCCTCCCCCAAGCCCTCGCTCGGCTCCTTCACACCAGCATCCCCTTGCACACTCAACCATTGCATTCTAATGCAAACCTCAGTGTCTGTGGTTCATAGATCTGGCTTTGTAACAGAGCGCATGCCCCTTTGAGCAGGAACTGTACGCCAGTTTTTTCTCATGGCATCCGTCCAAGCACCATGCCCGATAATCAGTATCACTAGGATATAAATTATTACCAGTAAATTTTCCGCCACTGAAGGTCATTGGAAAGCCTGATGCTCCTCCAGCAAAATCACTCATCATTAGAGCAACTTTCTCAGGCAGCCTTCCCCCATTGGGTCTGGTGCAGTCCACGGTGTTGAGTATTTTATGACCTATGCAGAAACAACATGAAATCTGAAACAGTCCGGTTTGGATGGCCAAGCCAACATGGTTATCCAGTGCAGTCTATATAATCTGATTCAGTTGATTATAAAAAGAATTGTTATGTTCCCCCCCAAACCAGAACAAATTAAACAAACAGACAGAAAGCTCAAAACACAAAGAAGAAGCTGTCAGAGTCTAGAGTTTTACAGTGTTCTAATATCCAAGTGAAGCAGTTTATCCCTCGGGCTGGATGGGTTCTGGGTGCCTTATGGATCATCAGCCTGATTCCTCTGTGGATTACAGGGTACTCCCCTAATTGTCTCCAGATGCTGAAGCTATAAATCCCTGTCAATGCAGATGCCCCTATTTCTGGCAAATTCTATGTACAATTATGTTCCAAATGATGGCTGCATAACTAAGGCCAAGCCTTGCTCATGATGAAGTTTTCTAGTGACAGGATTTTGAATCCTGTCATTTTGTTTTGCTCCGCTCTGCTTTGCTCTTTGAGGTCGGGTCTTATAGAGGCCAGGCTGGCCTGGACTGTTTATCATAGGATGACCCTGAATTCCTGGTCTTCCTGCTTCTAAGTGCTGGGATCACGGGTGTGTACCATCACACCCGGCAATATGATGAAAGGGATTCATAACATTTATTCAACAACAAATTAATGATAGCATTGAAACAATGTAAATATTTGTTCCCTTGTGCCAAAAGCTATGTACTTGTCATGACAGACTCCTAAATACTGACAAGTTTTCATCTGGGAAAAGAAAAGATCTAAAGGGTTTATTTTTCTAAGACAAGAGCAGAGTATATTGTGTTCTCTTAGATGGCAAGGGCAGACGATGAGAACAGATTTCAGATAGCAGCCATCCTACCCACGGCATGCCTCATTTTCCATTGCTTGCAAGGATGGGAAGGCACCTTTGTACTCCACGATGATGCACGTGTCCATCTCAGGATGAACGCCATCCATCAAGATCATGAACCGAAGATTGCTGTCTACCTGCAATCCGACAAAAAATAAAACCAATTCTGTCAGGCAGCTCCACCTTGATTTAATATTGAGAAGGCTGGCCTTTTGAGAAGGATTGGTAAATCAGATCAAAATTGAAAGGAAGAAAAAAAAACCGTACTTTATCCAGAACTGGATTTATTAGCCTGTTTTATAAAGTCATACATTTGCTAAATAGGAAGGAAATCTTTAAGCAAATGCAGTTATGTCCAAAATTGAAGCTTGACTACAGGTTTTATTTACCATGCTCCATGTACAGACAATATGGGCCACTATCTATACATTTAAGCATCACCTCAGAAAGCACAAGAAAACAGATCTCTAACCTGTTGCCATAGTCCAAACGGTATCACGTTGATGTTAGTTAACCGGACACCACTCTGGTCAAGATTCCAAAACACAGGCCTTTCTGTGTCACCAACATAAATGGGAATGTCTGGTCGTCTCTGGGAAAGCAGCTTCAGAGTGGGATAACTAGGCCAGAGGGGTGGAAACAGCAAAATGTTAATAAAAAAGGGGGGGGGGGGATTCACCAGGAAGAAAACAACATGTTGACAGAAAAGGAAGCAGTTATAAGTTAGCCTTCCATGAGAGCTCAGAGACGGGTTCCTTCTCACAGCCACGGCAACATCTCAGGAGACACCACCTCCCAGCTAGCACATACATCATGGAATGGACATCAGCCAAGTGTGTGAGTCCAGCATTCCACAGCAACCTTGCTCCGAATGGTGAGGCCGGATGGGGTGAGGAATGGCGGGAGCCATAGAGAGAATCATGCAGACGTTGCTGCAAGGTGAACATCTTCATAGTTTTCCTAAGTAGCAGCTCTCGGTAAAACATAGGACACGGCACAGGACAGGAGGAGCCTGTGGGTCACCGCCATGTTTTCCAAAGGCAGAAAGCTACACTGACTTTGTTTATCCTTTGCAGGACCCAGAGAGGCCGTACAGTAAAATTTAATGGAGATGGTAAACGTTCAGCGTTCTACTAGTTTCAACTCTGTAACTAAGTGATCCGGGTCTTTTGAACTGCTTACATACATGAAGGCAATTAGCATTTTTCTTGAGCATCTATAACATAGAAGATTTTTATGTAGCACTGTCGGGTATGGTAGAAGGATGAACAAATGGCCAGGTGCCCATTCTATCACCGGTGTTCCCACATGTTTGAATTCTTTTTCTGTTGTGGATTTTGTTGTTGTTGTTTGTTTTGGGGGGGCATTTTGCTTGTTTTGGTTCAGACAGAGTTTCATTGTGCAGCCCAAGCTGACCCAGAGTTCCTAAAAATCCTCCTGACTCGGCCTCTTGAGTACTAGGATTATGGGCATGAGTCACCATGCCCAGTGGTCATTTGATTCTTATTGTACTCTCTCAGGATTTTGTTTTTTATAGATGTAAAAAACATAGTCATAAATGTACACATAATACAAACAATAAACTGGTGTTGAAACTTATTTTTCTGGCCAAACCTAGCACTGCTTCCATTAGAAGATAGTTTCTGTTTTAGAATCAGACTAGCATCTGGGCATGGTACCACATGTCTACAATCTCCTACAGACAAATACATAAAAGAATCAGACTGTCATATAAAATGAAATATAATGCCGTAAGCACAAACAAAATATGTATGCCAGTATGCATTCTCTGTACTAAGATAATATTCCTATGAGTCGGGGAGGAGAAATGGGGAGAAAGCAGGTTTTCTTCTCTAAGCAAAAGATTTAAAAATTCCAGGATTCTTTTGACTTGCCTTTAATCTCTGAGTTCAGAAAACAGATTTTTGCATCATAAAGATGAGGGAAAAAATGACCCCAGGAGGCTTATTTACCGCCCTGTAGCTGTGGTGGCATGAAGGAACATGTCCCCAGAGTCTTGACCATGTGAATACTTGGTCCCTGGTAGACAGCAGTTGGGGTAGACTTAGGAGGTGTGGCCTCAGAGGAAGTATGTCACCAGGGCATTCTCTCTACTTCCTGCTCCAGGTTTAATATATTGCTGCTCTAACCATGGCAACAGTCAACTCCTCATGCCACCAGGGTGAACTCTAATGCTCTGGAACTATACGCTCAAATAAACTGTTCCTTCTTTAAGCTGCCTTGGTCCCAATGTTTTATGGAAAGCAGTAGAAAAGTAACCAATAGCACGGAGGTTTCCTAACTGAGGATAATGCTCACTATTATGAAATCACCTTCCTTTGAGCGCTATTTGCACAGCACACTCTTTCCTCCTTCATTTTTATATTCCAGGGAAGTCTCATTCAAAAAGTAGAGGTCAGACAGTAGGATTGGGGGAAATGACCTCAGAGGTTTTTTTTTTTGTTTTTGGTTTTTTCGAGACAGGGTTTCCCTGTAGTTTCTAGAGCCTGTCCTGGAACTAGCTCTAGTAGACTAGGCTGGCCTCGAACTCAGAGATCCGCCTGCCTCTGCCTCCCGAGTGCTGGGATTAAAGGCGTGCGCCACCACCGCCCGGCTGACCTCAGAGGTTATTAATTGACCAGGAAAGATTCCAAGGGAAAAGGGTTTGGTTATGGAGACGGAGCGAAAAGGGAAAAGTCACCCGCGTCGGCAGTTTCCAGGGGCAAGCACCAAGCTAATCAGTACACAGTGGGTGTTCAGGACCCTGTCCTTAGCGTTTAACAGCTTCGCCCCAGGAGGCCCTGACATTGGCCCTCAACTGGCTCTTCAGGCCCACTGCTAGAGAGTAACTTGACCAAATGACATTTAAAGTTCTTATTCCTTCCCTACATCCTAATTCGGGGCTGTCCAACAGAAGGTGTCTCTCTAAGACCTGGGCAACAGTAAATGAAGTGTAAGGCAATCACATATCTCCATAACACCGCCAGTCTCATTTAATATAGCAAGCTATATAAAATCATCAACACATACGGTGGTTATTACGAAATGCCTTATTACGAAAAACCCAGGGCTGCCACAAGCTTCAGGAGAGACAACGGCTCTTCCACCAACTGGTTAAGGGTAAAAGTATTGCAACAAACGAGCAAAGCTTGGTTTGTCGTATTGCGGCCACTCAAGGGACTAGACAGTTAAAGAAGTGAGTTATAAGCGATTTATTATTGTTTCAATTCATTCAAAATTTAAACCATTTCCCTTTAAGCAATCTATGTGAGCATAGTCATTTCTTCCAGCTCCATATTATTTAGAGGTCAGCCATCCAACAACCAATATTTTATCCGTTGCATGGACTTTCTAGCAAAGTACAGTTGACAAACACTTTATCATACAGGGTCACAGAAGAAGAAACTGTAAGTTCTTGAGAACATCGTGGGCATTGCTACGTTCAATATTAGTGACTGAGAAAAAGGGATCAAAAACTTCTACACAGCTTAAAAATTAACACAACCCATAATTAAACACAGAGAGTGGGATAACTTGTTCCGATAATTTGTTCATTAAAAAAGAAGAGAGGTTTGCTGCTGTTGTTGTTTAGTGTGACTTCTGAATTAAAGGTTCTGCTTTCATCCTCCCTTTCGGTTGCCTGGATTTTGGAAGTGACTTTTGGGTCACTAGCACCAGGACTCACAGGAGTGCTGGCTGAGCAGACTTGGGATTAGCATTGGAGAACACTGAAGATGTTCTAAAGCCGGACACAGCAGTGAAAGACGGTGATTCTAGCACATGGGGGCTGAGACACAAAGACCCAGACAGCCTGGGTACACAGCAAGGCCAGGACTTGGCAAAGCAGTGCATAAGCCAGGAGTCTTCCTGCTTCTGTACACAGCCTTACAGGATAATGTAAGATAAAGACAATAATATTTTATTACACATGGAGATTGTATCTGCCACTAAAGTTTTATTGGGACTTGGTTCTTACGCTCATTTGTGACTCCCTGTGGCTCTCCTGTTTCAATAGCAATGCTGAGTGACATTCAATATATGTTGTATGACTTACAAAACTGAAAATATTCAGTTGGCCCTTTATTAAAAACAGTACCTGTTTGTCATGTTTGATACAGTGTTGCTACGTAGCCCACACGGGCATTGAGTTCCTGATAGTCCTGCCTCAGCTTTTCAAATGCTAAGAACACTGGCACTTTACTAAAAGAAAATTATATATATATATATATATATATATATATATATATATATATATATATATGTACGCATACATATATACATACCTATATGTGTGATATAAATTTTGAACTAAAAAGTTGCTCTGATAGGCTTTATGCCTGTTCATCTTCCAACTAGGACAAAATGGAAGTCTGTAAGGGGTTATCAACTACCCTGCTTTTCATAATGACTCCTACTGCATTCCTGTCGGTATAAACTGTGGAGCGCTTTTAAAATTAGAATCGTGGTACATGTACAAAAATGTACTTTTATTTCTCCTCTTCTTCATAGTTGTAATGGGGCAAGTCAAAGTGTGTGGGCAGTGATTGCTGAAGACTCTAAAAAACTTTGATAAGCAGGGCACAGTGGAACATGTCTATAATCCCAGCATTTGGAAGGAGAAGTACAAAGATCAGGAGTTCAAGGGCATCCTCAGCTACATAGTGAGTTCAAGGGCATCCTCAGCTACATAGTGAGTTCAAGGGCATCCTCAGCTACATAGTGAGTTCAAGGCCAGTCTGAACTTCGTAAAGAACCTGTCTAAGAAACAAAGCCGCAACCCTAAAGATCCCCCTGATGCCTGTAGTTCAGTCATTGTGGTATCTTTTGTTTGGTTGGTTGTTTTTTGGCTTTTTGTTTCTTTGCTTTTTGTTTTTTTGAGACAGGGTTTCTTTGTATAGCTTTGGAGCCTGTCCTGGAACAAGCTCTTGTAGACCAGGCTGGTCTCGAACTCACAGAGATCTGCCTGCCTCTGCCTCCTGAGTGCTGGGATTAAAGGTGTGCATGTGCCACCACCGCCCAGCTTAGCCACTGTGGTATTTTAGGAGTTGGGTGCTTGGCTTTATTACCTCAGGTGGTCTGAGTGCATGTGACTGATGTAAATGAGGTCTGCTTTGCATAGCCTCTCCAGCCAGTCAGATGGAGGCTCGTGTAGCAACCACCATCCTCGAGCAAAAGCAGGGCCAGTTAACCAAGGGTCAAACACCATCCGCTTGTCTCCCAACTTGAGGTCCATGCAGGCATGAGTGAGATATGTTACCTGTTGGAAGAGAGTGACATTCCTGCTATGATCCAGTTACTGGTTAGCCGCAGTGGAGTGCAAGGCTCAGGAGGCTTCTTTGACAAGGTCATGCCAACTCCGGCTCAGAGACAGCTGCAGGCACACCCTGACAGAACGCCACTCCTTCCACAGCCTGTCAGGATGGAGCCTCTAGTGCCTGGTGTCAAATCAATGGATGCACCCAATTTTTCTCTCTTTAAACCAGATCCTACATGTTTAGCTATTGTCTGATCACTCCAAACACAGTTTTCAGGGTAAGCAGTTAGAGATTTTAGAGCAAGCATTGAGGGATTTACCATGAAGGCAGTTAGAGATGTTAGGACAAGCATCGAGGAACTTAACACGCCAGTGTGGCTTCAAGGGGTGTTGGTTGATTCCTGATTAGTTTTCTGGGTTATCACAGCTGAACAGACTGGACTGGAATCTGACTTAATGGGCTGTATGGTTTTCTGTTCTACATTGCCTTCCTACCACCCCTGCAGGCACCAAGGTCCTCTGAGAATGGGGAAATTGTCTTCCCCAAACTTCTGAAGTATTTCTTTAGAGGAACATGATCTGAAGATAGAAGATGCACAAAAGACTTGCAGAAGATCTCAGGTCGAGGTGCAAAAATAAACAGCTTGTTATCTGTCACAGGGGAAAGGCAGTTTATTCCCCAAAGGTTCATGTGCTTGAAACTTGGTACTCAGGGTGGGGATGTTGAGAATGCATGGGATCTTTAAAAGGTGGAGTCTGGTGTAAAATAATTAATTAGGGGCAGAGATTTTAGAAGAGATCAATGCAGTTCTTGCAGGATCACAGGATCTCAGGATTGGCCAATTCCCTCAAGAACTGGTTTTCATGAAGGGACTGGCACCTCCCTCCAGTCTTTGTTCTGCATGTATGACATGCCACTCCTGCATTATTGTGGGTCCATCCACCATGAAGCACTTGCCAGAGCTGGGCACATGAGAACACCATGCTTTTGAAGCTCTCAAACTATGGTTTAGAATATTTCCTTTATAAAGTGCTTAGCTTCAATTATTTTATCATTAAATCATTGACTAATATACCATCTTATCCAAAAACGTTCAGACATTAAGGGTAGCTTCCGAACTTCTTCCAGCAGTTTTACATGGCTCTTCCTTTGAAACATCATTTTTGTTCTCTCTCTCTCTCTCTCTCTCTATATATATATATATATATATATATATATATTCGTATATATGAATATAGTTGTGAAGATGTGCAAATATATGTATTAATGAGATCTTAGTTTTATTTTGTTGTTAAGAATATTTTAATTTTAATATTTCCTTACCTGCACTTCCCCAAAGGCCAACTCTTCAGGAGACCTGGGATCAGAGTCCCAAGGATTAGGAGGATTCAGTTCTACAAGGAGAAGTCCATTGTTTTCATCCATTTCGACAACTAGAACCAAAGAGAAATAAATCTGAGCAAGTGATAAAGTGACATTTTTGAAAGCATCACTGAAATAGAAACATACAGTTCAAGTATAGAGGACCAAAGTTATACTCACGACAGAAGAGAATACTGACTGCTTTCTTATTCATGCTGCACTTGAGCAACTCAAGAGATCTCAGGCATGTGTGACATATCCACACAACTGCAGTGTCATGAAACCAGGGAAAGGGAGAAGGTCAAGGCGCTGAGAGAGTGTACAGGAAGGAATTTCCAACCTGATGACATAAGCCAAGAGAAGTGAAACTAGGAAGGAGTTTCAAGTCACTCAAGTTCAACTTGAGAGATGAGATGACTGACAGGCACAAGAAGTACGCCACAGACAGGCAGTGTGATGAGGGACGTCATGCAAAAGGATGTCACAAACATGATGAATGACGTCATGTAGAGGGATGCCACAGACAGGAAGCATGGTGAATGACGTCATTTAGAGGGATGCCACAGACAGGCGACATGATGAGAGACATCATGCAGAAGGATTCCAGCATTGGAAAGCTTAGAATTCACGAAGATCTGTCACATGCCTATTCCAACCATGAGCCAAAAGAAATCATTCCTCTTGAGTCTGTAGTTGTCACCCATATACAGAGGATGCAAGATGAGAATGCTCACTGATAAAAGGTACCAAGCCATGTGCCTAACACAGACAAGAATTAAGGGTTAATTTATATGAGTTAAAAAGACATCTGAGATAATAGGTCAACCAGTTTGTAGTTAATGTAGGCCTCTGTGTGTTTCTTTGGGACTGGATGGCTGGAGGACTAGGCTGGACAGAAGCCTCTATCTACAAACGGTACCCAACATGGGGCTGTTTCATCCACATAAAACCTGAGAGATACAAAAGAACAGAGTTAAGCATGGCTTCTTGGTAGTAACATTTTCTTGGGTGGGCTCTGTTTGCTAGAGGCAAGCATGTCTCATGTAAGAGAGGCTTCCTGACTCAGCTTTAGTTGCAAAAACCTTGCGGCTCTTTTTAGAGGCCCTGTCATCAAACACTTAAATGGTTTTTACGAATAGCTGATCTGATAACATGCTTCTTGGTGGTGGCAGGGACCTTGAAACTCCACAGAGTTGTGGCAATAAACATGGCTTCCGCCAGTACCTCTGCCATGAAGCTAGACTCTCAGAAAGCTAAGGATAGAGTGGATCCAGCTGTCAAACCCACAGCTTTAATCCTAACCATATTGCTTATCAAATCAAAGACTCATGTGGTCAGAAAAAAAGAGATATGCACTAAAGATAGATTCAGATGGGAAAAGAAAACCTCTAAATGGTTTGCAGTGTGTTTAAGAAACCTCTCTTCTTTTAAATTGCTCCTTGCCAGGACTTTGGTCACAACAATAAGAAAAGCAATTAAATAATTCCCAACAACAGCTTTAGTTTTCTTTTTTTTTTTTGTACTGTGTTTGTCTGGTTTTGGTATCAAGGTATTACTACTGACCTAGTTGGTCTGAAACAGAATCACACATGACCAAGTGAGTTCTATGCCAGACTGATTCAATATTTGAAAAATGTAATGATGATGACAGACAGAAGGGGAGAAATATATGAGCATCTCAGTGAATACAGAAATGATATTTGACAAAAAAAACACCCTTTTATGAGTTAGATGATACTGTTAGGAGATCTGATAAAGGACAGCTGAGAAACATGCAGCTGCTTTTACTGCGAGAGCAGAGACAGAACCAGGAGTTTTTCTCTTACCACTTTTGCCTAGAGGTTTTAGATAAAGCAACTATACAAGAAAATGAAGAAAAGGCATACAGATTAGAAAGAAGTTAAGCTACCTACATCCACAGAGGACATGGGTCTTAAATATAAAACATTTAATATACCTAACAAGGAACTATAGGAATAATAAGTGAGTTCAAGAAGGCTGTAGATACATGATCAATAACAAAGTCAATATTTCTATATGTATCAATGAACAATCTTAAAATTATGTAAATAGAATGATCAAAAAGAATAAAATGCTTACAAATGAATTTAATGAAAGTAGTACCAATTTTCCACAAAGCCATGATAAGAAAAACCAGGATGATACAAAAACAAACACACAGCTCTATAGATCAGAGTAAAGAACTCAAATAAACCCACTTGGCTAGAGGCATTTTATTTTTTGACAAAGATGCCAAAAAAATCAGCAAATGGTGCTGGTAAAACTGGATACCCACATGTACAAGAATGAAAACAGACCACTGTCTCTTATCCTAATGAAAATTAAACCAAAAGGATCAAATATCTTAACAGAGGATCTGAAACAGTGAGTCTGCCAGAGGAAAAGTGGGGAAACAGTCCAAAACATAGATGGGCAATGGGTAAGTTTCTGAACAGGGCTCTAGTCTGTCAGGAACCAGCACCAATTGACAAATGGGACTTCATGACATTAGCAAACTTCTGTCCAGCAACTAGAGCAATTTGGTGAAGAAATCCCACAGACTAGGAGAATGCATTTGTTCACTATGGATCTGGAAGAGGAGTCATACCTAGAACATACAAAGAACCAAAAAAAAAAAAAAAAGCTAAACAATGAGAAATCAAGTACCTAATCAATAAATGAGCTAGTGAAGCAAGAATCCAAATCAAGCCAAATCACAACAAGCCAAGTTAAAGAATATACAGGTTTAATGGGATTCCTGAGCTCTCAGGTAGCCCCGAGGAGAACTTGGAAGCTGGGGGGGGGAGCGACACAGGGAGGGGGACAGGATGGGACAGGACACACACACACACACACACACACACGACAGGACACAATCACCCAGGGACTTTTCGGGGAGCCTTTAAATAGACTGTGGGAGTGGTCAAGGTTTTGGTGGGCTGCCTTTCCCTTCCTGGGGGAAGGGTCAAGGTTTGGTGTGCACAGGGACAGGGCCTCCAAAGATGGAGGCCAGAGACTAGGACTTACAGAGAGGAGCTGGAAATTCTCCAAGATGAAATGCAAGGGATTAATAAATGAGAAAGCAAGGCCTTGTCTCAAACAAGCTATAAATCAATCATATAGGTCTAACAGTTTAAAATCAGACCAGATGCAAAACTTGGAGATTGGAAGCCATCACGACAAAGCTGCCCTCCCCCACCCACCCTGGCAGGAAGTATGGGTGAGTGTTTACCCAGCTCGTCCTGACAGAAGCTCCCTGGAGGGTTGGTGTACTTCATGGTGCTCACATCTAACTTCCAGTTGTGCTTTGTGCATTTAACGGTCCTGGAGGGTGGGGGAGATGATAGTCAACTATAGGACACAGTGGGAGGAGTCAGTGCTGATGAAGTGGGAAGGCGACTCATGACAGGGAAGCCAAAGCAATTGATGGAATGCAAAATACATGAAAGAAAATCTATAAACAGATAATACTGTGGGAGCCAAGGAAATGCTGGCTAATCATCAAGCAATATTCTTAAATGCGAAGATGATGTCTAGTTCACACAGTGATGTGTGTTAGAGACAACAGAATGGTCTTCAGGATAAGTGACCCCCTCCTGGCCAGGGTGCAGAGGGACAGCCTGGAGTGACAGTCATCATACACAGGCTCTAGGGAAAGAAGGAAAGGCTGGTCAGTGGTGAAGCAATGGCTGTGCCCAGATAAGCAAGGTGATGAGAGGAGCTCATGCTCCTGCAGACAGCCCTTGGCCACAAACTGCTCAAGAGACCATTCTCATAACAGTGAAGTGAGGTTCAGAGAGAACATGGTCTTACATATGTCTGACTTATCTATCAGCAACTCTTCACTTTTAGTGTCCAACTAGTTTAAAATCCCCAAAAGGTTTTCCTAGAGATTAAGGTTTGAGAGTTGATTACTGGATCAGATACAATATACTCAGATAAATATGAATTTCAGACAAAGTGTGATGTGGGATTCCCTTCTGCATGCTGTAAATATGTTTTATTGCCATTGGTTAATAAAGAAGTCGCTTTGGGCCTATGGCAGGGCAGAATATAGTCAAGTGGGAAATCTGAACAGAGATATATAGAGTAGGCAGAGTCAAAGATATGCCATGCAGTTGTGAAAGGAGACAGACACTCCAGAACCTTACCAGAAAACCATGAACCTTGTGGTAAAATGCAAAATAATAGGAATGGGTTAATTTAAGATGTAAGAGTTGGTTAATAAGAAGCCTGAGCTAATAGGCTGAAAAGTGTTGTAATTAATGTAGTTTCTGTGTAATTATTTAGGCCTGAGCAGTCGGGAAATGAACGAGCAGTCTCTGCCTACAAAAGTGAGTATATTTTCTTTTCTTTTTTTCTTTTGTTTGATTTTTTTCAAGACAGTTTCTCTGTATAACTCTGGCTGTCCTGGAACTCTTTTTGTAGACTAGGTTGGCCTCAAACTCACAGAGATCCACCTGCCCCTGTCTCCCAAGTGCTGGGATTAAAGGTGTGGGCTACCATACACATTAAAAGTGAGTGTGTTTTCAAATGCATGTCTCCCATTATATTTACAACATATACTAAAATTTGTTTTTTATCAACAATTATTTGGGTACGTGTTCTACATTTCTGTTTCCTAATTTAATTCCATTTCAGAATAAGACTCAGATTATAGCAAGCTGGAGACCTTTTAGAGGAAGTGCTATGACATTTTTACTGTTTGGTTGAACTAACTTCCTTCTTTCCTTCCTTATTTCTTTCTCCCATCAACTTTTTTGAGACAGGATGTCATGGAGACCAGGCTAGCCATGACCTATTTTACTATGTAGCTGAGGGTGACCATGAACTCTTATTCTCTCCACCTCCTCCTAAGTGTTCCACCATGTGAAGCTCACTATACTTGGCTCAGTTTTATTTTGTTTTTGTTTTTGGTCTTGTTTTTCAGTCATATTTTATTCCATAGCCCAAACCGGTGCCAAACAAATAGAAATTCACCATCTCAGTCTCCCAAATACCGGAATCACAAGCATGAGCTACCATATCCAGAAAATAAAGCTGAGCAGACCTGGGGATGCTCAGTCAGAAGTAGGGTACAAAACGTTGCTTTCCTTATTCATAAATTTCTACTCAAATTCAAGAAGCAAAGAATTTTTTAACCAAAAAATGTCTCCTACCAGAAACATCATTCTTTGAAAAAATCAAAAGCATCTATTTTAACTTGTTCTTTATTTTGGTAAACATTTATTTATTTTATGTATGAGTGCTCTATTTTCATGTATGCCTTTACACCAAAAGAGGGCATCAGATACTGGTAGAGAGGGTTGTGAGCCACCATGTGGATGCTGGGAATTGAACTCAGGACCTCTGGAAGAGAAACCAGTGCTTTTAATCTCTGAGCCATCTCTCCAGTCCCTTATTCTAACTTGTAAGCATATCATGCCTACATTTCCAAGCTTGATTATATCCAGAACTTTGTGGCCCTTCCTTTCTTAGGCACGCGTGGATAACAACCTCTAAAAATTAGGTTGAGACATCCCAGATGGGACTGAAGGACCCGAGAGGGAAAGTTGGCAGATCTAAGTGTAGTTGGGTTTCAGCCTGATTGGGGTGGGCAGGAGTGGGACAAGAAAAGATGTGGGGGAGGATATAGGAGGGAGCGGGAAAGGGTTAGAAGGGGCAAGAGAGAGATAGAAGGGGGCCGGAGTGGGCATGAAGAGGAGTCCACTACACACAGAGAAGCTATGAAAGCATGTTAGACTTAAGGTCATGAAATGTATAGCACCTAAGACTGCTGATTTTAGTTATGTGTCAGGAAGAAAACTGACTGAACGGCAGGTAGGAATGGACTATGCTTGACTGTACCATGGAAAAGATGCTTTTCTAGGATCGGTAACTGCACAGAGGGCTCAAGCGGAAGAATGGAAAGTAGAGACAAATAGGGACCATCACCGGCATGCAGTTTAACTACTGAGCAATGAGCTCCACAGAGGATAAAGAGAAGAGTGCCCAGCTTCCCTGTAAAGGCTGCACAGAAAACAGGTGTGTGGGCTAGGGAATGGCTCAGTGGGTGAAGGGCTTGTCACACAAGCAAGAGAACTCGAGTCTAAACCCTATACTCCTGTAAAAAGCTAAGGGTGACAGCGTGCACCTATAGCCAGCACTGAGCGGAGACAGGAGGACCCCTAGGGCTTCCTAGCCTGATATAACCTTATTGGTGAGGTCCAGGTTCAGTGATAGACCCTCAAAAGATCACATGGAATGTGATTTAGGAAGAAACCTTCTGTCAACATCTGCCCTCCTAAGATCAACCACCTTACGGTTTTGCATGAGGCAAGAACGGATGATTTGTGGTGAGGAGCTCACTATATTTAGGTGCGCAAACTGATTGCAAAAACAACAGTTTTTCTCAATAATAATCTGTGTACACAGAAGACCACGGGAATACTAACAGTGGTGAACATTTATTGGCTGTTTATCATATACTCCAGGTGATGGTCTTTTAAACCCTTTCTGTAGAGTTTGAGTGGGTGATTCTGTGTGTGCGAGTGTATACGTGCATGTGTACAAGTCAAAAGCCACTACCAGAAGTCTTTCTCAATTTCTTTTCCACTTACTTTTTCCCTTTTATGAAATTAATTTTAATAAGCCTTTATTTAAAAAATATTGCAAATAAGTAAAAATGTCACACACCAAAATTATCTATGCCCAAAGTCTATACAACTTAATGAACATATATATATATATAATATATATTATATATATATAGTTAGGTTAGTTAGTTAGTTAGAGTTGACATTCAGAATAAATGTGAAGCTTTAGTTTTACACTTTTAGTATTGAATATATTCATGCATTTATCCACTACCCAAACCAAACCATCCATAACAGGATTGGAACTAGCACCAATCTGCTTAATATCCTCTTTCATAACACGTGTCTGCCATGTGCAACAGCTCCTTCTTCATTATTTCCACTTACTCTTTTGGAGATAGGGTCTCTCACTGATCCTCATTAATTAAACTAGACTGGCTGGCTAGGAAGCCCCAGGGATCCTCCTGTTTCTGCCTCCCCAGAGGTTGGGATTGCAGGCACACGCCACAATGCCTGGCCTTCTACACAAAAATGCTACGGATTTGAACATAGGTCCCCAGGCTTCAACAGCAAGCATTTTACCGTCTCTGAGACCTGACAACGTAGGTGGTGTTTTCATTTTCCAAATGAACAGACTGAGGCTGAGGAAGGTTATGAACCTGTTCAAGCTGATTCCAGAGCTGCTGAGCGGTGAGGCAGGCAGGGAGGAGAGCTCACACTATAGCACCTAGCTTTAGCACCCCTCTATGTGGTTAGCTACATGTAAGAAGACAGGAAACTCAGAGCCTCCCAATGACGATCAGGAAGAGAAAAACAAAACCTTTATCCACCCTGAGTTCTGCACAAAAGTACCAGAGATGAAGGAGATGAGAGTCCCTCAGAAGAAAGCCAACAAATAGCCCATCTGGAATATTACCTGCACTTTCTGACTCCAGGTGCCACAGAGATTAGCACTGGAAAGTCTAGTAACATGTACATGTAATAACATGGACTGTGAAAACTATGTGTGTAATCATACAACTCTATGGGTAGACGTGGAAACATTCTAGATTTGGAAATTGCCCTCTGCACAATGATGGGGGACATTCTTGGACAACTCCTCAGCTCCTTCTGGCATGGGAGGTCCTCCTGTCAATGTGTTGCTTTCATTGGTTAATGAAAAAAGAAACTGCCTTGGCCTGTTGATAGGACAGAACTTAGGTAGGGCGGGGAAAACTAAATGGCCTGCCGAGAGAAAGGAAGCAAGGAAGTCAGGGAGAAGCCATAAATCCTTGCCTGAGACAGATGCCAGTAAGAATCTTTGCCAGTAAGCTACTGTCACGTGGTGATATACAGATTAATAGAAAAGGGTTGAATTAATATAAGAGTTAGCCAATAAGAAGCTAGAGCTAATGGGCCAAGCAGTGATTTAATTAATACAGCTTCTGTGTGATTATTTCGGGTGCAATCTAGCTGGGTGGCCGGGATGAACAAATGGGCCCTCTTCCTGCAATATCCCTCTAGTACCGAACTATCCACACATGAGCATCAATGACACAAAGGGGAAAGGCCCAACACCCAGGGACTCAGCCCACACAGCCCAGGATAGACTGCAGAAGACTCAGAGCAGTGGTTCTCAGCCTTCCTAACGCTGTAACACTTAAATACAGTTCCTCAGGCTGTGCTGACCCCCACCTATAAAATCTTTTTCTTACTACTTCATAACTGTAATTTTGCTACTGTTATGAATTGTAATGTAAACATTTGTGTTTTCTGATAGTCTCAGGCAACCCTTACGAAAGGGTTGTTTGATCCCAAGGGGTCGTGATCCACAGGTTGAGAACCACTGTTCGAAAGGATTTGGTATCTGTAAAGCAACTGACGAAACAGATGCCCAGGAATTTCTCTCTCTATTTCTCTCTCTCTCTCTCTCTCTCTCTCTCTCTCTCTCTCTCTCTCTCTCTCTCTCTCTCTCTCTCCTCCTTCCCTCCCTCCGTCCCTCTCTCTCTCCCTCTCTCCCTCCCTCCCTCTCTCCCTCCCCCCCTCCCTCTCTCCCTCTCTCTCTCTCTCTCTCTCTCTCTCTCTCTCTCTCTCTCTCTCTCGCGTGTGTGTGTGTGTGTGTGTGTGCGCACGCTCACACCTGCAACCCAAACATTCCCGTACAAGTACATATACTCTAGAAGTAGGCTACCATGACTAGGATTGTCAAGCTAATTTAGAGTTCTTAGAGAAAAGAGAAAGTAAATATAAGCAAAACATAAAATTTTGAAGTCTGGAAACTGTCCCAATGAAACAAGAAGAAAGCTTACTAGAAGCTATTTGCTGATTATGTCGTTTAAAATATCTAGATGAGCAAACAGGGCCCCTGGCAAGAGAGCAAAGGACCCGTGTACCTTGCATCTAAATCCTCGATGTCTTTAATGAACAGCCCTCCCTGATGTTTGCAGAGGTTCTTGCATGCCTTGAGGTGACCCTTCTTCTTGTAAATGATATACTCTTTGCCAGTAGTCTTATTCCTAAAAAAGTTGATTCCTTCATTGAGGTTGGCAGTTTCAGCGGGCGACAGAGACAGCAGGGTCTCAGATGTCTGTTTCCTGTGAGGGAGAGCCGACATTATGAGAAGCATTAATGGTGCTGAGTTTGAAAGATAAACACTCTGAACCGATAGCTTAAAAGTCGGTCTTCCTCAGCTCAGGCTCAGTGCCCTCCCCCCCCTGCCAATAGTGCCCTTTCTCCACTCTTTAAACGCGTGCGCATGTGCTTTCCTACAGAGCGGAGTCCTCTCTCACTTGCCTGTCCATCGCCTGCCAGCTCCTGGGTATTCCAAAGCAATTGCCGGAGGTTCCTTCTTCTTCTGCGGCTTTTCTTTTCTCCTGCCAGGAAGATGAAAAAGGCGGTAAACTGCCTGGAGAGAGAATGCTTACTCAAAGTCACTTTTCCGTTAATGGTGTTTCCTCTCTCCACCCCCACCTTTTTTAAAAGCCTGGGTCTCCGGCTCAGCCTTCCCTTTCATTTTTACAACTGAACATCCCTCAGCCTCAGATGGCGTTTAGGTCCTCCAGGATGGCCATCTGCCTGTAGGTTCAGCTGGAACTTGCCCCTCCTTGGCCAAGCCTCCTGGATCCATCACTGACTACTCCAGGCAACCCCACCCGGCAGAGTACCACCTGGTACCCTGCCTGCTCTCTGTATATGTGTCCTCTTTGAAAGTCCTGTCTTGAGTTTTTCTTTTCCGCCACTTAGCTCACCATGCTGTCTTCATCGGTTAGCTATTTAACAAATTAACCCTCTCAGGCATTAAGTTTGAATGATTTACAGAAAACTTTAGCAGCTGATGAGGTATTGAAACACCAGGTTTGACTGCAGCCCAGTTTCTGAACAGGCTCTCTCCACTGGGGACTTTGAATCCTAACAAAGGTGAAGTTCTGTGAGGGAGGTTTTTTTCAAAATGCACCTTTTCCCCTTATCTGTGGTGCCAAGAAATGTGGGTGTATGTGGTTTACTTGTATCTTTTACTCCAAACTTAAACTACCTCATAATTTCTCTCCTCCCCTCATGTTGCCTTTAAAAATGAGCTCAAGTGTATGTGGGGATGGTTTCATTTTCAGTCCATAAATGTCTGAAACCAGAAGGCAAAAAAAAAAAAAAAAAAAAAAATAGGGGGTGGGGGATGGGTGGGGAACGTGGCAGGATGAAGAGCTCAAGCCATTCCCAGTTTTCTACAGAGGGTGGCACAGCTCTGGGGCAGATACCCATCTTACGGCACAGCCACTGCCACCTCTGTCCCCTGCGCCTCCCAATTCTGTTTACAGCACATGTTGGCTTATTCCCGGGAAACGTTTTAAGCGAATATGGTAGGAAGGAATCCATTACAAAACTTGTGAATCACTTTACAGTGTAAACAGCTAACACCCACTTAAAAGCAAGCACAGGCGCCACGCTTCTGGTGGGGAAAGGCACGCAGAGAAGCCATCTTCAGATGCTGTGATCTTTGGATTGCTTGGCTGAATGGATCCCAAGACCACTGTGTTAGGGTGCCAGCTGTGTCACCCACTGAAGAAAGCAGGTGCAATGAACTTCAGCTCTTTCTAGCATCACATGCAACCACAATGGAGAAAACACAAAGCAGAAAAATATTGGAGCGCCAACATACAAGCCTGTTTTTGAGACAGGGTCTCCTGGAACCCATTTTGATCTCAAACTCATTATGTCGGCAATGACTGAATCTCCTGCCTCTACCTCCCAAGTTCTGGGTTTACAGGTGTTCCTACTACGTGCACCAACACCTACAGCTACATGGTCTAAAGTATGTTTTTCAGCATTTAGTTTTACCCTAAGTATTTTAAAAGAAGCCTTTAGGGGGCAGTAGCTGTCGAGGACGGTGGATGAAGGCTCATAGGATCCCAGCCCTGGGCTCTGCTGCAAGCCTGCATAGGAACCATGGCTCCGTGTATACACCACATCGGATGGTAGAGATTGCTCTGTGAGGGTACCACCATGTCTGACCCAGCCTGAAGCCTCCTGACTGCTGCCACTCTCCCTGCAGGGAGAGCTCAGACGAGGTGGAGCAGACGTCCACGGTCGAGAAAGCACCACACACCCTGGTTCCTGATAAGCAAGACCCTGAGGAGAAGCTGCAACCACAGCTCTACCCATCCAGCCACACCCTGACTGAGAGGAGTCAAGTGACAGCGGCAGGGGTTGTAGGTCTCAGCTGAAGCCTTCCGGTCACCTTAGAACAGGACCTGGACAGCAGAGGGGTCACCTCAGATGCCGTGTATAAGGATATCGACAAGGGGAAGCTGAGCCCGGAGGTATTAGCACAAACCTCGGGATCTGTCCATGTGAGAGGCCCTCAAACTCCACTCCAAGAGGAGATTGAAAAGTGCCTAGCGCAGATGGCTCAAGTTTAAAAGAGACCTTTGCTTGTGTGGAAAAGGATAAGGATGGATGACGTTCCTGCCTCTGAGCCTGATGGGAGACTCACCATGGAATGTTGACAGTTATTTGAAGCATGAACCCCTCTGAATTCTTGTCATCTCTCCGAAGAATCACAAGACCAAGGAGCCCTAAGTGCCCTATTTGCCTATGAGTGGAGTCAGGCTAAAAATGAAAACATCCCTAATACAGCACAAGAGGCACAGCATGTCAGGATGCTGGGGAAGGAGGTTAGGAGGCAGGCACAGGGGGATTGCTGCACATTCACGACCACCCTGGGCTACAAAGCAAGACCCTGTCTCAGAAACAAACAAAAAAGCTGGATGCATTGGCTGTATTAATTAGTGATTAATACACATTGACCACTGCCCCCCTCTTTTTTTAATCAGGATTTCTGTGTATAAGGAATAAAGTAAATCATGCAAATATTTTGAAAAAAAATTACCACAAAGTAAAGTGCTTATTTCAACAAAGACAATGTTACTGATCTACTACTTCCAAGATCTGTAGCAAGTTAGATGTGGTGGGTTCACATCTGTTATCCCAGTACTGGGAAGGCTGAGGCAGGAAGATTGTGAGTTCAAGGCCTGCCTCAGCTTTGGGAAATTACTTTGAAACTCAAAATCTAGAGCCATGCTGAGTATGGTGGCGCACACCTATAGTCTCAACAGTTAGGAGGCCAAAGCAGAGTAATCAGGAGTTCAAAGCCAGTCACATACATATCAAGTTCCAGGATAGCCTGGGCTACAGAGTGAGATACAGCCTCCAAAACTAATAACAATGTAGACCTCCCAATAATATAAACAGGAGGAGAGTTCTCTGGGGTATGATTTCACTCATGCTGTGATGCTGTCACCATCATGAGAATCACTAGAGCAATGGTTCTCAGCCTACGGATTACAACTCCTTTGGGGCCAAACGACCCTTTCGCCAGGGTTGCCTAAGACCATCGGAAAGAAAAGCAGTAGATGCATTGCAATTCATAACAGTAACAAAATTACAGTATGAAATAGCAATGGAAATAAATTTATGCTGGGGGCAGTGACCACAACATGAAGAACTGTATTAAAGAGTTGCAGCATAAGGAAGGGTTGAGAACCCTGCTCTAGAGGACAATGGTCATGGCTTCTAGCTCAAGGCTGAAGGTTAAGGGAGAAATAGGGATAAGAATATCAGTGAAGCTGTGCCCAGCAGAACAGGAGGCCGTATTGAAGGCACTTCTCATAAACCAAGAAATCCTCCAGGGCTGTATTTAGAAAAGGGAATGGAAGGGAGAGGATTGTCCGTTTTATAGGTCCATGTTGCTATTCACGATTTCTTTCTAAATTTATTCATGCATAATTTTATAATGTGTGTGATCACAGCCCCCACTTCCATTATCCTCTCTCATCCATTACCCTACCACCACCAAACCTCTCCTTCTCCCCAAGTCCCTCTCCTACCCTTGTATCTTTTTCTTTTTTTGTGGACAGTTCTATTGTGAACTTGTATAGAGGGCTATTTACTTGAGCAAAGGCTATGCCACTGAGAAATATGACTTCTCATTCCCCAGAAAGCATTGACTGCCTATTGTCAGATCCAAAGGAAACTCCCCCACAATTTGGCACCCATGCCCCTCTAACAAAGGAGCCATTTCCTTATCATTGTCAGAAGAGGCAAACGGCTGTCTATGGTGCCTATTTTCATACCAAACCCATGCTGGCCTCACTCAGTATCCTAAGTACCAGCTGCTCCTCTTCAGCTCTTTTCACCCAGCCCTCTCCCCTAGTTCTTGTTACCAGGACACTTACCCTTCTCTCTCCCACCCTTTCGTCCCTTGTTCTCAGCTCCCTTCTGGAGCTTTCTCACCTCCACCTAGGAGCTGCTCGGGACTATGTTCTTGCTATCTGCCCTCTGCCGCTGGAGCCTTCTGTTCAAGTCCTGCTGTTTCCTTATGCCTTCCTGGGACTCTATAATATTGGGTTCCTCCCATGTGTAGATTCCGTTTGTGACCTTCCCCCCTTATCTTACCTTATTCTATTCTTTTTTTCCTTCTCTGACTCAGAGATTGCGTCAAAGCTTTGCTGTCTTTCTACAAGGGACTTGGCTTTACTACAGCTCAACAGGTAAAATGTGGCATACTCGATTTTCAGTTCTTGCAAATTGTAACAACTTCCACCACTGCACAAACAAATATTCCTCAAATCTCTTCTGTCTAAACTTTCTTGGCTCTACACTCTCAAAAGTCTCTTATTTAAAGCTTTTTCTTTTATACTTCTTTCTTCTATAGTTCTTGAAAATCCCTGATTTATTTGCTCTTTGCTCTCAAAAAAGTATCTTAAGAATATGCTGAAAACTCTATCTCAGGATTTGTAAGTCCATTAGGTGTGGTTGAAAATCTATAATATCTGGGATTAAGAGCACTGGCTGGTCTTCCAGAAGTCCTGAGTTCAATTCCCAGCAACCACATGGTGACTCACAATGGTCTATAATGAGATCTGGTGCCCTTTTCTGGCATGGAGGCAAACATGCAGACAGAACACTGTATTATAATAAGTAAATAAATCTTTGAAAAATCTATATTTGTAACAAAAAACTTAAAAAGCTTAAATCTTGTAATGAAAGGCTAATGATTAAAAAAAATCTGCACATAGGTAATCTTAATTTGCTACAGCACACTATATAAGTGACCCACATTTTGTTTAGTAAAATAGATGTTTTTTTTTTTTTTTTTTTTTTTGGTTTTCGAGACAGGGTTTCTCTGCAGCTTTTTTTTAGAGCCTATCCTGGAGCTAGCTCTTGTAGACCAGGCTGGCCTCGAACTCACAGAGATCCGCCTGCCTCTGCCTCCCGAGTGCTGGGATTAAAGGCGTGCGCCACCGCCGCCCGGCTCAAAATAGATGTTTTTAAATAGCAAAAATGCAGCTTGTCTCTGTTGGGAGCAGTGAGACCCCAGATCCTGAATTTCTTGTAATCCCCTGATCTGAGTGCCTACAGCTGCTCTGAGCACGAGACCTTCAGGAGTTCCTGATGGCAGGAGAGTGGTTTCTGGTGGGTTTGGCTGGGGCGTGGCTATATCTATATAATCTGCCCCGAACACAATAAAGGGGGCATTCTTGAGGAATTCAAGGATGACCCGTGTTGCTGTCTCTCTGTGTTTGTGTATTTTAACCTCCTGCCCCTTGCCCGAAACTCTCATCAAACGCAGACAAGGGGTCATGGTGCGTGGCAACTGGAGGTCTCCACCGAGATATCGGCAGTCTCTATCTTGGCTAATGACCTCACCAGGATGAAAGCAACCATGTGGCTGGCAGCCATCTTTATTAAGGCTAAAGAAAGTGCGTGCCAGGTAACTTCACCACTGTCTTGATTAAGATGACCACATGATGTAAACAAACACTCATAAAACCTCATAGTCCTAATGAGCCCTCTGTTTATTGTTTAATATGATTAAAGGAGACTTCCTGAAACTTGCCAGGTGATATATATCAACAAAGGTTACTGCTGCTCTTCCCTGGAATTGATCATTATCTCAAATATTCTCAGGAACCCTAAAGATACTTCATCCACAGACTGCAGGAAGCAGTTTGGAAAACATGATACCTACGATTCCTTAGAGGGATGTGGGAGGCTGTTGGCTATTTGGTGGGCTATAGATGTTTGTTATATTTAGGGGAATATGGAAATATAAGAATGATATGATAAAAGGGTAGATTATTGAATATATTTTTAAAACAATTATTAATCTCAAGTATTTTGTATTGGTATTGACTTTTACATATTGATACAAATTTAGGGTCATTTTTGTTAACACACACTGTATATATGTTTCTATTCTTGCTTAAGGTATTGTACCTATACAGGTCCTTTGAAAATGTAAGGTAAATTTCTAGCTTTTGAAAGCTATTATTATAAACTATTTAGGATAATCAAGAAACATAGGTTAGCAATTAGTCATTTATAACAGCCAAACTTGAAGATATGTAAAGCATGTTTTCTAGATCATACTGAGATATATTTTAGGTAGATAAATGATCTTCAAACACGTCAAAGATCTATAGAATATGGCATTTAAAATATTTTGTTAATTCAGAACTTTTCATGACAATGAGATACATCTGCCCCTGGCAGCACCAATTTACTTCATAAAAGAATCATGGGCATTGAAGAAACTCCATAGGAGTTTGCTTTCATTGTGACAAGGCTAGCCATTTGGGCAAGAAACTGTTTCGCCTTGACTGTTGACAGTGTGCTGTGCAGACTGGACATGTCACAGAAAAGTGACTGCTGAACTTTGCCAAAGCAAGGTGGGATAATCCTTCAGAGTTCCTGCTTCATGAAAGAGTCTTCCAGACATTCTACAAGACACAGAGGAAAGTGACCGATGGTGTTGTTAATACAAGGCAGGACCGTTCTTTATATTTCCTGCTTCACCAAAAAGACTGCCAGACACTCTAGGCCTGTAGGTTTAAGATGGATGCCCCAATGTTGCAGAGGAACTTCGGATGATTGTTCAGGCAGCCAGATGTCTCTGTCTAGAGTCTTGGAAGTTGCTTGTAATGCACTTCCTATTTACTTAGGTAATATTACTTCCCTCTGGGTCTTTGATGGAGTTGAAGACTAGATAGTTATAGTTGGAGCTTTCCTTAGTTATGATATAAAGTAAATTAGGTGTAAAACTTTGGGTTCACTAAGGTAGGATAGGCAAAACATTATTTTCTGTGAATATGCTAACTACAAATGGACGGACTATCATAAATATAATTCTTACTTGATAATTGCTTTTGTTGTATATACCTTTACTATGTTAAAGTTAAAACCGTTCTTTTTATTTAGACAAAAAGTGGGAAATGTTGTGGAATATTATTTTAAGGTGTGTTACATTTGTTTATACTGTGGAACATTTGTTTTAATAATGCAAAGATGTGTTGCAAAAACAAAACAAAACAAAAAAGCCGAGCCATGGTGGCGCACGCCTTTAATCCCAGCACTCAGGAGGCAGAGGCAGAGGCAGGTGGATCTCTGTGAGTTTGAGGCCAGCCTAGTCTACAAAAGTTCCAGGACAGGCTCCAAAAGCTACAGAGAGACCCTGTCTCGAAACAACAACAACAACAACAACAACAACAAAAAGCAAAGATGTGTTGCATTATTTTATGTTGCATTTGTTTAACTCTGTGAAGCTGTGATTCTTTGCCTGTCTAAAACACCTGATGGTCTAATAAAGAGCTGAACAGCCAAAGCAAGGCAAGAAAAAGGATAGGCAGGGGTGACTGACAGAGAGAATAAAATGGAGGAGAAATCTTGGAAGAGGAGAAAAGAGCAAGAGAGAACTAGGAGAGGAGGATACTAGGAGCCAGCTACCCAGCCATGAAGTAAGAGGAAAAGTAAGATATACAGAAGAAAAGAAAAAAGCCCAGAGGCTAAAGGTAGTCTGATTAATTTAAGTTAAGAAAAGCTGGATAGAGCATTATTTGTAATAGCTAGAACCTGGAAAGAACCTCAATGCTCCTCGACTGAAGGATGGATAAAGAAAATGTGATACATTTACATATTGAAGTACTACTCACTGGTAAAAAGTAATAACATCTTGAAATTTGCGGGCAAATGGATGAAACTAGAAAAAAAAAACATTCTTAGTGGGGTAATCCAGTCCCAGAAAGATGAACATGGTATCTACTCACTCATAGGTGGAATACTAGCTGTAAAGCAAAGGATAACAAGCCTATAGTCCACAATCCTAGAAAAGCTAAGTAACAAGGTGAGCCCTAAGAGAAACTTATATAGATCCCTGGGGAAGGGAAAATAGACAAGATTTCCTGACAAAATTTGGAGCACTGAAAGATAAAAAAAATGTGATAAGGTGCCGACCCATCATAATCTTAAACTGACCCAAGGACCATTTGAACCAATATCAGAAATAAAAAGGACAACACTACAGACCCCTGTGATTATCAGAGGAACAATAAAAGGATGCTATGAAAAGCCCTGCTTAAAGATTAGCTAAGCTATATGAGACAGACTACAACACACACACACACACACACACACCAACATAAAAATAGCAACAATAAAAAACTACTCCAAAAGAAAACTATCAAATTATCAATATTTAATTATATGATGATAAAATATTCATTCCAAAACACCATAAGAGAGTAAAAAGATAAAAAGTAAAGATGACCAATTTATTTGTGTAAATGACAAAAGAATTCTCTGCAGAGCTTCTAAGAATTTCTAAAAATTCATGATTACAGGAAAAATAAGTCAAAAATGTTTGGATGGGCATTTCACACAAGAAAATGTTCAAATTGTCAATAAATGTTTAGCGGGAGCCAAGCATCTCTCATAGTTGTGGAAATGAAAACTAAAGTCATGCCAAGATATGGCTGTGCCCACCAGATGAACTAAGATCAAACACCTGAAAATACCAAGCATTGGTCTGGGGGTGCTGGCACTGGAAAATCTGATAAGTTACTATGGGTAAGAATATGATTCAGTCACACTGAAAAACTGTGGCTTTGGCTGTTAAAACAGAAAATACACATGGGCCCCGTCTCCCACTACCATTCTAGTCTCAACACTAGACAGGGATATGCATATGTTCTTCGAGACACATGTACAAGAATGTGCATTATTTACATTAGCACTGAACTAGAAAGCTCAAAGGGTCAATAATGAACTAATAAATTATAGCTGTATAGGTTTTATAGGTAAATTGCACAGTATCATATTAAGGTAGCATGACAGAATTCAGCAGGAAACATAAATAATTTAAACAACTTGCAAAGACATGTAACAATAACTCACCCATGACACTGGGGAGAAGAAACCACGTAGAGAAATGTATGCCATGATTTCATTCAGATGAAGTTCCTCAATGGGCAAAGTCAACATTCATTGTTTAATAATATGAGCAAAATGTTGCATCTTCAGTGGGAGACTTATAAATAGAAAAGAACGAGCTATGATGAATCAACTAAATAATGATATAGAAGCAGGTTTGTAGCTAAGTTTATGCAGCCATACTAGAAATGAAGAAAACTACAACCAACCATCTCTGCCTTCCATGCTCCAGACAGAAAAAGTAGAGCAGACCAAATCCAGGGTGGGCAGAAGGAAAAATTCAACAGAGTGGACGTTAGTAAGGAAGAACAGAACACAGCAGGAAAATCAACCAAATGAGTGGTTTCAAAAACAAATTTGAAGGATCCTCTGGGAAAATTACAAATTTCAGAAATAAAAGAGGGTGTTAATTCCCACCGTCTCTATAGAGGCAAAATAGGTAAATAGCTAGAGAAACACAAACTGTCAAACCTGTCTCATAAGGAAATAAATATTTGCCGTAAGTCCATTCTAGGTGAACAGATTGCATTAATAGAAACGAATCCCCTTTCCTCAGCCGCTGACAGTGTTCTTGACCCTTCCCAGGGTGTTAAGGTAGCCTTGAGGTGAGGCCCTCATAGCATCTGAGGGCTAGCACGGCACCCGAAGTACTCACCAAATCGTAGGTCTGAACCAAATCAGCTGCCTCTGCTTGACCCTTGCCCTCTACCACAAGGTGTCCAGTCACAGAGGATCAGATCAATGCCTTCATTAAAGAAACCAGTATGAATGTTGATCTTTTCTGGCCTGGCTTATGTGCAAAGGCCTTGGCTACGGTCAACATTGTGAGTCTCATCAGCAAGGCAGGGCCTGGTTGTCCTGCTCCAGTGCTGAAGTGGCACCAGCCAGCGGTCCTGCCTCCTCCACTGCTGCTGCCCCAGCTGAGGAAAAGGAAGTGGAAGCAAAGATGGGAGAATCTGAGGAGTCTGAGGATAATACGGGCTTTGGTCTTTTTGACTACACCTCTTTTGTTGATGTGTTCAGTAAAAAGCTGAATGTAAAAAACAAAAGGAATCTCAGCAGCTCTATAGCTGAGGGTATAGCTCAGCTGCAGAGCGTGTATAGAGAGCACGCTAGGCCCAGAACCAAACAAAACTTCATTCCAGAAGTGAAGCACAAGCCCACACAGCTTCACTGATGAACTAAGCAAACATTTACAGAAGTATTAACAACAATCTTCAGCACACCCTTCCAGACCAAATGGGATTTCTCCCCCGTCCCCCAAAACAAGCTTTCTTTAATATCTGAAAATCAATTTATGGACCAGCAAAATTGTTTGGTGGGTAAAGGTGTTTGCCTCCAAGTCTGAAGACCTGAGTTTGATCCCTGGGGCTCACCTGGTGGATGGAGAGAACCAACTCACACAAGTTGTTCCCTGACCTCCATGTGTATGCCAAAATCATATTCACAAAATATGAGATTCACAAAATCAAATGGAGCAATTTCTTAAGATGAATTCATACAGCATATTCACATCATAAAAGATAATCACAAAAGCTGCGGAAAGACGAAGAAAAAAACCCTCTTGTCCTTAAAAAAACTGTTACAAATCTACAGCTGGAAGAAATTCCTACAATCCGACTATAGTAATCTAAGAAAGCCCCACTTGTAACGTTAATATCAAAAGAGGAAATGCTTCATCCCCCAACATAGGAGGAAAAATTAATGATGTCTGTTCTTCCCACATCAGTTTATCATTGTAGCAGAGGTTCTAACCAGAAAAGTTAGGCTAAAAAAAGTTAAAGTATCCAGATCAGAAAGGATCTGTAAAACTCTTTGCAGACAACATGACCATATGCAGAAAAGCCTGAGGTCACCAAAAACAACCTCTTAAAGCTAACAGACAATTCCAGTCGGAATGTAATCTTAAAAAAAAAAAAATAATGGGCTGGAAAAATGGCTCAGTGGTTAAAAGCACGTGTTTCTCTTGCAAAGGCTGGGAGTTTGATTCCCAGCACCCATGTTGGACAGCTTAAAATCCACCTGCAACTCCAGCTTTAGGGGATCCAACACCTGGTATCTGTGGGCACCCACACACATGTGGCATATACACACAGGCACAAAAATAAATCTAAAAAATTTAAAAAGGCATCTAGCTCATGAGAAGACATCTATAAAGCACTGTTTAAAAGAAGTAATGACCTAAGAAAGAGAGAAAGATGTCCTCTATTCAGAAAGACTCAAAGTCATCTGGCCTCTCCACGTTCATCTACAGAGTTGGTGGAGTTCTCATGCAAATCCTGGACATTGGCAAAGGGGACTCAAAGGGTCTCAGCAATAATCTGGAAGAAAAACAGCAGTGCTGTGAGAATCATGGCTAGATTTCAACCCCACAAAACCACACAGTCAGCAATGGAGGCAAACGTATGCATGGATGCGATGGACGTGAGCATCCAGAAATAGAGGTGTGAGTACTTAGTCCTTTCCAGCCCCTGGCGCAGGGATAACAAAAAAGACACAAGCAAAAGACGAACTGCACTCCTACCGCAAATGACACACAGAAATTAACTCAATACTCATCACGGAGGAAAATGTAACAGCTAAACTATAGAACTGCTCAAAGTAAATGATGACGAGCTTGCTTCGAGAGTTTCTGGACTGAGAAAATGTCACGACCATTCAAGGACTCTAAAGTGGCTGAGTTCATGAGGTTCCTGCTTTCAACAGGCCTGAGAGGGACAACGGAGCAAGCCCTTCCCATCCCACACTATCCAGAGGCTCTGTGGCGCCACCTTTTGGTTGGTGATGTGGAATCAGCCCAAATGTCCATTGGTGGATGCGTGGATTAAGAAAATGTGGTATATTTTGGTTGGTGAACCTAGCCTTTAACAGATGAGCCATAGGACTCCCGGCAATGGGAGGTATGAAGCCTGAACTAACCATCTCCTGCAACCAGGCAAGACTTCTGGTGGAAGGATTGGGACCCCAACCGAACCATAAAACCTTCGACCTACAATTTGCCCTGCCAACAAGATGTGCTGGGGTAAACAGGGGGTGCAGACATTGTGAGAGTGACAAGCCAATGACTGGCCTAGCTTGAGAACCATGCTACAAGAGGGAGCCCACTCCTGATACTGCCTGCAGGGCCCGGATTCAGAGGCTAGGTAGCGCAGGGATGAGGATAGGGATTCCTAATGATACTCTGCTATACTCCTTAGGTGAAGCTTGGGGAGTCCTATAGAAGAGGAGAAGGAAGGATTGTAGAATCCAGAGGGGTCAAGGACACCACATGAAAATCCACACACCAACTAACCTGGGCTCATAGGGGTCCACAGAGACTGGGCGGACAATGAGGGAACCTGCATGAGACTGACCTAGGTCCTCTGCTTGTATTTTAGAGTTGTGTAGCCTGTGGGACTCCTAACAGTAGGAGCAGGGGGCTGTCTCTAACTCTTTTGCCTGCTTTTGGCACCGTTTCCCTCCTACTGGGTTGTCTTATCCAGAGGGGAGTGCCTAGTCTTACCGCAACTTGATATGCCATGTTTGGTTGATATCCATAGCAGGCCTGTCCTTTTCTGGAGAGAAACAGATTAAGAGTGGAGGGTGGGAGGGGGCAAAAGGGAGGTAGGGACAGAGCAGAGAGGAGGGAGGACAAACTACTGTTGGGATGTAAAAAAAAAAAAAAAAAAAGAAAAGAAAAAGAAAATATGGCACATATACACACATAGTGGAATGTTAGTACCATAAAAAATGAAGTTGTGTCATTAGCCCAATGAGCTTGGAAGTCATTATGTTAAGTGAAACGAGCTTGCGCAGAAGTGCAGACATTACCTCGCCTGTGCGGAGAAGCTGAAAGTGCTGGCATCACTGACCTACAGAGCAGAATAATGGCTGGCAGTGTGCCTCGCTCACAATAACACGTACGCTTTGAAGTCGTTAGAAGGTTTGAGTGCAGCACCACAAAGATACAGTAAATACTGATGGGTAAAATGACTACCCCAATTGGTCACGTTCCGTATGTGTATAGAAATGCCCCCCCCCGTATCCCATAACCGTGTACCATTATTGTGTATGAAATGATTAAAAATACAATAACTAAAAAGTGAAAGAATTCGACTTCAGAGGAGAGTCAGAAAGAAATTCTCCCAGAAGATGATCAGATAAAAAAGCAGCCCATACCAAGGGATGTGGGTAACCCAAAGCTGAAGAAGACCAGGAAATGACTCTGCTGATGAGCTCCTGAAGATTAGAAGTTGGTGTTGTCACATATAGACCCACCCGGAAAACGGAAACAGACAAGATTGTCAGACAAAATTTGGGAGCATGGGGGCAGGGGGTAGAAGGAAGGGTAGAAGGGGAGGATTGGGGAGAGCTTGAGGGAATGGGATAGTTGAGATGGAGGAAGGACAGAGATGAGAGCAAGGAAAGAGATATCCTGACTGAGGGAGCCATTATGGGGCTAGCAAGAAACCTGACTCTAGAAAAAAATACCCAGAAATCCACAAAAGATGACCCCAGCTAAGACCCTAAGCAATAGAGGAAAGGGTGTCTGAACTGGCCTTGCCCTGTAGTCAGATTGATGATTATCTTAAATATCACCATAGAACCTTTGTCCAACAACAGATGGAAACAGAGGCAGAGACCCACTCGGAGCACTGGACTGAGCTCCCAAGCTCCAGTTGAAGAGTAGAAGGAGGAAGAGTAGAGCAAGGAAGTCAAGACCTGGAGGGGTCATCCACTGAGACAGTTTGCCTGAGCTAATGGGAGCTCACCAACTCCAACTGGACTGGGAGTGAAGGAGCATGGGAACAAACAAGTCCCTCTGAAGGGGGTTGACAGCTGGGGCAGACTGAGGGGCCACTGATAGTGACACTGGGATTTGTCTCTACTGTATTACTGACTTCGTGGGATCCTATTTTCTTTGGATGTATACTTTGCTCAACCTAGATGTAGTAGGGAGGGCCTTGGACTTTCCACAGGGTGGGGTGCATTGCCCTCTCTTAGGATTGGAGCAGGTAGGGTGGGAGGATGTGTGAAGGGAGTGGGAGGGGACTGGGAGGAGGAGAGGGAGTGAGAATTTGGATTGGTATTTTTTTAAAGTAATAAAATAAAAAGGAGAAGTCAGTGTTGTCCTAAAGAGTGGGTAAGAGGAAAGAAATAGACAAATAAAAGTAGGTGAGAAGGAGGGAGGGAAGGACAGAAGGAGGGAGGCAGCAGGCAGACAGTCAATCAGACAGACAGGGAGGGAGGCAGCAGGCAATGAAATGACCCAGCAGATAAAGCACTTGCTACACAAGCCTGAGAACCTGAGTTCTATCCACAGAACCCACCTAGCACCAGGAGAGAATCTAGTTCACTAAGTTGTCCTCTGACCTTCACAAGTGCACTGTGACACATACTCCTCCAGCACACACACACACACACACACACACACACACACACACACACACACATTGAATGAAAGGAGTTACTCCTTCATTACTTTTGTGCATAGATAACTTATGTAAAAATGATATGCAGTTCAAAAGACATTGCCCCACTACTAGCATCCCATTCAGTCATTAATAATAAGCTCACTGTATCATTATACTGCAAGAATATGTCTCCAAGATGAGAATACTAAGGTTTTCATGTTCTCGTTCAGTTTGTTGGGCTCCTAGAGCAAACGTGGTCATGATCCACAATTCTACCCTTCTGGGATCCTGACAGAACTGTACTAAGATATAACACTATTCTCTTCCTCTGAGTCTCTCTCGAGTTCTTTATAGAATGTTGGATTTCCTCTCCTGCATACATAACCCAGCTATTCCTTCCTTTACCTTAGCTCCGGTTCTTCCCTCTCTTCATTTATGCCGAGACTTTGCCTTCTTTGGGAGGACATTGGGTTTGCTAGTTTACTTAGTTCTGCTTCCTCCATCCACGCCCATTTCTATGGTGTGAAGATGCACAGGTGCAGAAACCAATGGACTATTTTTACTACCAGGCAGTACACGTACATTCACACTTCACTCTAGCATTGCCGGATGGGACAGTGGCATCATCAGCCACTTAAGAATTCTGACATAAAGTTTAAAAATATAGTTACAGAACCATCCCTACAGACAACAGGACAGTCCTATGTCCACTGTGTCGGGTGTGGAAGGAAGGTTGAGATGATGAGCAGAAGGAAGGGAGGAGAGGGGAAGAAGAGGAAGAAAGAGGAGGATGGAGAGGAAAGAAAAATCTGTTGCTTGTCACATATGCTCTCTATCCCAGACCCTTATTCCCAGGTTTTTGCTGAGTATTTGTACACTGTGTGAAGATATGTTGCTGTCATTAGTGTAATAAAAAGCTGATTGGCCAATAGATAGGCAGGAGAGGATAGACAGAATTTTTTTTTTTTTTTTGGTTTTTCAAGACAGGATTTCCCTGTAGTTTCTAGAGCCTGTCCTGGAACTAGCTCTTGTAGACCAGGCTGGCCTCGAACTCAGAGATCCACCTGCCTCTGCCTCCCGAGTGCTGGGATTAAAGGCGTGCGCCACCACCGCCCAGCTGATAGACGGAATTTTTGAGAAGAGAGGGGAGGAGGAGAAGGAATCTATGGGCCTAGGAAGTCACCAGTCAGACTCAGAGGAAGCAATGTGGGCAGTATGGAGATGAGCTAATGAGCCATGCAACAGAATGTAGATGTAAAACAATGGGTTAATTTAAGTTATAAGAACTAGTTAGGAACAAGTCTAAACTAAGGCTGAACTCTCAGAACTAATGATAAGTCTCTATGTCGTTATTTGTGAGAGGGCGCCCCCCCCCCAAAAAAAATAGCCACCCCAGGTCTGCCAGAGGACAAACAATCATCCAGCAGAAATACCCGGTCAGTCCCTCCTATGCCATCCCTTACCTTTGTCCATTTTATGCAGTCAAATCTTTTTTTTCTGCATTCCACATTTAAAATTTTTTTTACCATTTCTCTTATTAAAACCTTATTTAAATTTATTTTACATACTGACCACAGTTTCCCCTCTCTCCTCTCCTCCCATTCCTTCCGCTACCTCCCTTTTACCCCTCCCCCACCCACTCTTCCTCTATCTCCATTCAGAAATGGGCAGGCCTCCCATGGGAGTCACCAAAGCATGGCACATCAAGTTGAGGCAGAACCAAGCTCCATTCCCTGCATCAAAGATGGGAGAGGGGATCCACCATGGGGAATGGGTTCCCAACAGCTAGCTCAAGCACCAAGGACAGGTCCTGATCACACTGCTAGGAGCCTCACAAGCAGACCAAACTGCCCAACTGTCATACACATACAGAGCTGAGCTGCACACTCTTGTCCATATGTCTCTGCCTCCTGACTGTGGACACAATTTGACCAACCTCCGCACGCTGCTTCATCCACAACTTCCCTGCCATGATAGATGGTAACCTTACAAACCACAAGATGTAACTTAAGCATCAGATTTTCCTACCCTTCGTTCTTCAGCAAACAATCAGCCACCAAGCTGGTTTGGCCCAACTTCTCAACCACAAGACCACGTCTCAACGGGGTGCTGCCCATTGACTCGGAATCTGTGAGCCACAAACCTGGAAACTCTCAAGGAACCAGTTCAATGCTTTTAATAGGGCCCTGGCCGAATGTCAGTAGAAATAAGTAGTGTCTCAAACAGCTTCAGAGACAGTCACTAGGGAAAAAAAAAAGTGTGCTTGTTTGCATCTCTCACAAAAATAATCTTGTACAAACCATTCAGGCTTTCTGATCTGAAGTGGCAGTGACCACCACTGGGAGGTCGTCAAAGTGTCTGGGCATCCCCAGATAGGATGTTCTGCGTATAAACTATGTGCCTCTGCTACCCAGCTCCAGATGGAAACAGAATCTGTCCAGGAGCCCTATGCAGTGCCGAAAACCCATCCCAAGGGGGAAAATCCTTCCTGGGGCCTGCCACTGGGTTTCTATTCCAAGACTTCTACTCAGAAATCTCTCCTAAACTGATGGGCAATGCTGGACCTTGGGTGATCAAACAGTGTTGATGACAGAGCACCCAAGGACTGGGTGGATTAGAACAGCATGCAATGGTGTTCTAGCTACAGAGCTAAAATTGGAACTTGACCTCAAGATCTTGGGACTTGAAAGCTAGCCTCCTCACAGGATCCAGATAGGTGTGTTGTAAGTGGGCCTTTGTGAGGCTATCTATGAACTGGGATGGTTTTCATGCCTTTCTTAGATGACCACTTGGACTTTTTCATGATTTACTGCCTTAAGGGCAGTCTCGCAGATACTGACCAGGAGGCAACTTGAAAATTGATTCCTAGCTAGGATGCCCCTGGTGTACTGTAATTCTCTTTAGGGTCCTCGGTTAAGAACTGCCTCAGCCCTGACTGGGTGGGCAGCCTGTAGCTTGAGGGGGAAGAAAGGGAAACCAGAGAGGCTGGAGAGGAAGAGAAGACTGCATGTTGAGGTCGATAAGGGAGAGAGAGGCTTGTTAGTGTTATCAACAATAATGAGGACCCTAAGAGAGACATACATGGATCTAATCTACGTGGGAAGTAGAAAAAGACAAGATTTCCTGAGTGGATTGGGAGCATGGGGACCTTGGGAAAAGGTAGAAGGAGATGGGAAATGAAGGGAGAAGAGCAGAGAAAAATGTATAGCTCAATAAAATCAATAAAAAATAAAGAAAAAATAATGGAGGAATTGTAGGCAGAGACTGCTTGTTTGTAAATGTGTTTTGTTACCATTGGTTAATAAAGAAGCTATTGGGCCTATGGCAGGGCAGAATAGAGCAAGGTGGTAATTCTAAGCAGAGATAGAGGAGAAAAGAAGGCAGAGTTGTGGAGACACCATGTAGCTACTGAAAGAAACAGATGCCCTGGAACCTTACCAGTAAACCACAAGCTTCATGGTAAAATACAAAATAATAGAAATGGGTTAATTTAAGATGCAAGAGTTAGTTAATAAAAAGCCTGAGCTAATAGGCCAAGCAGTATTTTAGTTAATATAGTTTTTGTGTGATTACTTCGGGTCTGGGCAGCTGGGAACAAACAAGCAGTCTCCATCTACAGAGAAGTTATCTGACTTGGGCTTCATAGCTAGGAGCTGCTTCCTTCTTAGTTAGTTTATCCCAAAATGATGTCACACCATACAGTTCCTTTAAGATCATCTATGTATAAATTTTTAACTATCAACCCCAGTGTTACAGATTTTTCAGATTTTTAACCTTATCTGATGTGCTTACAAATCTAGAAGTAAGAGTTATACCTTAGCAAAAGTCTTAGAAAGTTAGAATAAAATCAAAAGGATATGACATATATAGCAATAGTCCCCACTGGAAATAGTCTCTTTTTTTTTTTTTTTTTTTTTTTTTTGTTTTGCTCTCATTTCTCTGTCACATTGCAGGTCACATTGCCTGATACAGGACAAAGATTTTGAAGGAAACCTTTTAAAGAAACATGCTTGGTTCTAGAGAAAGGAGGAGCCATACCTTAATTCCAAAGGCAGCTTTGCATTGAAGTGGGAGAGCATAAAATACCAGTCTAATGTCACTCCTACCTAAGAGACACCAAAATCCTTGTAAAACTTAATCTAGTAGGCTGAGAACAAAGAAGGCTTAGAGGTAAGAAAATTTTGAGCCGTAGGCATAGGCAGAAGATGCTGTAGGAAGGAGCTGGGCAATGCACCAGCCAGGAAAGAGTATGTACCAGGTGTGTGTATGCTACAGGGTGGGCTACTCCTTTGCTTTCTGCCCCTCATACTAGGTCTGGTTTCCACTTTGCAACAAATTTACAGATCCATCAACAGTAACTTAAAAGACAGGACATTTATACAGTAAATGTGTGGGGAAACAAGACAAAAACAAATAGGGCCTGGAGTGGAGAAAAGAGAAAGCTTGAGTGTAGGGAATGGGGAATCACTTTTCATTTCCCTGATCTCTCACAGTAATTGTAAAGGTCCTGAACAATATTGGGATCTAGGGTACCCTGACACAGTCATTTGGACTGATTATCTAAGGGTTATTGAGGCCAAATTTCACTGTAAGTTTAGGGCCCTTCAGGTAGGGTGCTAGGTATAGAGGCTGGGGGCTTTCTAAGAGGCAAACCAAGAGGAAGTGAGAGGATATGGGAGGTACCATCTGTACGGATGAGAGAAGGAAACTGGCCAGTAGTCATGGGCATCTCCAGGACTTAGGGAGGACCAAACTATTAAGTGGGCCATCACCACATTCAACAAGGATCAGAGGCTTAGTCTCGCTAAGCCAGAGAGACTTGGAGCCTAGTGCCAGGGCTTTTATAGAGTCCAGAAGGCAAGGATAAAAATTGAGCTCGGGGGGGGGGGGGGTTCATCCATGGGGAAGAGTCAAGAATGGAGTCACAAAAGCCACAAGGGTCTAGAGGAGTTGTGGCAACTGCCCTTACCGCTACTGCTGACAGTATGCTGTCTAAAGTGGACAAGCAGGACACAAAGGAAGTGGAATGTTGAACTTTGCCAAGACAAGGTAGCTCGGTCCTTCAAAATTCCAGCTTTACAGAAAAGTCTGAAAGATAATATAGGCCTATTGACTGAAGATGGATACCCCAACATTGCAGAGAAAATTGGGTGACTGTCCAGGCAGTCAGAGGTCTCTATCATTTCTCCAATTTTGGGAGATGCTTGCTCTGCACTTCCTGTTTACTCAGATAAATTTTTATCCTTCTCTGGTGTCTGATGGGGTTGAAGACTAAATATTTATAGTTTTATAATTTTCCGTCTTACCAAACTCCAAAAAGAAACTTATAAAAGAGATGTAAAGTTTATAAAGTTTGAGAGACATAAAAGCTTAAGTTGTTTATCTAGGAGCATGTTTTAGGTCTAAAAAGATGTTTTTAGGTTGATAATACAAAGTTATCATAAAATGTGGTTTAGGTACAGAACTTTGGATTCACCAAGATAGGATAGATAATAGAGTACTTTCTCCAAATTTGCCAAATACAAATAGAGTGGACATTGTGAACGCAATTCTTACCTGATAATTTTTGTATATAGTTTATTGATGTTAAAGAGTCTTTTATTGGACTAAAAGGGGTAGATGTTAGGATAATCATTTTGTACACTGTGTGAAGATGTCTGTTTTTCCTCACCTGCCTAAAACACCTTCTGATTGGTTTGATAAAAAGCTGAACGGCCAATAGCTAGGTAGGAGCGAATAGTTGGGACTTCTGGGCAGAGATAAGAACTCTGAAAAAGAATCTGAGGCGGGAAATTGGGCAGCCAGATGCAGAGGAAGCTAGACAAACAGTACTGAAGAAAGCCCGATTATACTCTGTCCTGTCCGTTTTCATCATTCTACCTTAGGACAAACTCTTACTCTGTCACTAGTTTGCTTTCTGGTGCTGTGATAAACACAGTGACCAAGAGCAAACTGGAGGTAAAGGAGTTTATTTCAGCTTACAACTGTAGTTCATCATTCAGGGGAGTCAGCTGAACTCAAAGTAGGAACCTGGGGATACTAACCAAAGCAGAGGCCATGGAGGGGTGCTGCTTACTGGCTTGCTCCTCATGGCTTGCTGGCTTGGCTTGTTTTCTTATAGAACCCAGGACCACCTGCTCAGAAGTGGCATCATCCACAGTAGGGTGGGTACAATCAAGAAAATGACCCACAGCCCTGCACACAGGCCAGTCTGATGGAGGTATTTTCTCAATTTATATTCTTTCTTTCCAAATAATCTTGACTTATATCAAGTTCCAAAAAAAAAAATTAACCAACACATTTGTTTTCTAAAAGGCCTGGCAGCACACATCCATAATCCTAGCGTTCAGGGGGCAGAAATAGGAGGTTTGTGAGTTCAAGGCCAGCCTGAGACACTGAACACAGTTTTAATAATAATAAGCCAGTTAATGATAGAGAAAGCATTTTTGCTAAGAAAAATGAAATAGAGGAATTAAAACTTTTTGTAGAACTAGATGTTGAACTGAGGGCATTGTGCATGCTTGGCAAGTACTCTGCAACTTTTTTTTTAACTTTTAGTGCAGAGACAGGATCTCAGGAAGTTGTCCAGGCTCTCCTGGAAGTAGTGGTTCCCTTTGTGCAGCTGCCTGAACAGCTGGGATTAAAGGATTCCAACACCATACCCAGTTAGAGAAAGAAAAGACTTTCATGATGTCCATATGATAGAACAAGAGTTTATCCTCAGGTAAGATTACTAATTTGGATGGGACAGAACTATAAGAATGAGCAACTTAAAGGAGGACCATAACGGATGCTAATTAGATGGTCCCTGAGAAGCTGCTTTGTGTTTCAGAGTGCTCCTGGTATCTACAGAAGACTGCCAAATGCTGCTCTGGATTCTGATACCAACCTTTCTTGACTGGTTTACAGAAGGGTAGTTGAAGAAGGTAAAAAATAAAATGGGACAGCAAACATTCTTGCTAAATGTCACCCTGTAGTCCCCTGCAGGGAATTTAGTAGGAAGAAGTCACTCCAAGCATGACTTTCTGAATTTGTCATACCATATAAAGAGGACACAAAGCTCAAAAGACATTCTCTCTCTCTTCTCCCACCCCCATTCCACTAAAGTCGAAAGGGGATCATGAGAGGGAAAGAAGAGATCTCAAGGGAGGGGGAGAGAGAGGCATAAGTTCAACTTCGCTCTTAACTTCCTAGACTCTATAAAAAGAACAACATATATTTGGGATTGCTAATAAACACATGATTTGAAAGCAGAAGAGGGACTCTAGGGAGAAGAAGGGTAACCATCTGGAGGAAGAAGTGGGCCCCAGGGTGGGGGTGATGTGTCAAGAAAGCAAAAGAGAACCAACTATTTGTATGAAAATGCCAGAAGGAAACCCAATGCTTTGCATCCCAAAATTTGTTGTTGAGTTTTTTAAATAGACGCAAGTGAATCTAAGAACACCTAGCCCTATAAACAGGGACCAAAACCCACATAAAAACAAGAGCAAGAGAATACATAGCGCCAAGCAGCCTGTAGGTCTGTTTACATGGTTTTAACCTTCTGGCTGATTCTGTTCTTTGTAGTTAGAGCCTACAATCACATTTGTATCAGATTATATCAGAAGACACAAAAATAAATTCCCCTTTGGCTTTCTTCTCTCAGTTGGCCTGTTTGCCTATGTTGGAACACAGTCAAAAGAATGATGCATGGTGAACAATGCCTTGGAGACGGATGACAGACACTTCAAGAAAAAAGTCAGAAGACCTTACAGCTCAGGTGCATTTTGTCCCCGACATTGTTCTTAGACGTGGTTGCATGCTTCCCACAGCTAATACCTACATTCAGTTTAGAAGACATGTCTTTCTGGTTGGGTGTCAAAACATAACTATAGAACCCAATCTGGTCAGGGTACCCTGAATCTGGATCTGGCCTTCTGCCTTGCTTTTGTGTTTCCCCAGAAAGAATTTATAGTAAGTGCCAGGCAATTGATCTGTCCTGAGAAAGTTCTGGGAAAGGGCTGCTCTGTTAATATTTAGTGTGTGTTTATTGGCGTTTGTTAGCATGTTTTTCTGATAATGTCTTTGAGCTCAAACACTTTCTTGGATCACCTCTTTCTTTGTTACATCCGTGTATAAAAAAATGCATTGGAACTGAAGTAAGGGTGTCTACAGCATTAGAATGTAGTCTGCCCTATTCTTTCAGGTCCTCAGATCCCAGGCCCAGCAGACAAGATCTGTACAGGTTGACAAAAGTCGACAGCCTAACTATGTTTTGAATTGAATTTCCCAGGACATTAAGTATATATTTTCTGAGTTGTTTAAAACAGGAATTTGATGAGCTTTAAACTACCGTGCTAAAACAATTACAAAAGGGACTCAGACTATGGAATCAATTGTAATATTAAGATTTATCTCACTTTGGCAGCAGGGGAATATTAGTCTAAGAAGAACAACAAAGTGTCCATCCACTCAGAAGGAGTCTAGGAAGATTAATCTCCGTCCCTTTTACCTCTTAAGAATGAGAAGTAGGGGATGGAGAAATGGCTTAGTGGTTAAGCAGAGCTTACTGCACAATCCTACGAAATGGAGTTCAGATCCCAGAATCTATTTAACAAAACAGCCTTCTGCATATGCCAGTTAACCTCAGCTCTGAGTGTGGCAGAGACAGAATGGTTGCTGGGACTTGCTGACTTCCAGTCATGCCAAGAAGACAGAAGCCCTGGATTCAAGGAGAGACCCTGCCTCAAAGGAATAGCCTGAGAACATAGAAAAAGATACCTGATGCTCTCTTCTGGCCTTTGAGAGTATACATACCTGCACACCTTATAAACAAACACATAGGATAGAATAGAATAGAATAGAATAGAATAGAATAGAATAATGATGATGAAGATAGACCCTAAGACTTATATTTCACAACAGATGCTGTGCTGAAGTCAGGAGAAAGAAATGTGTACAAACAGACCAATACAGGGCAGATAGGTTTGTTGGGTTTTCCCACTCAGTTTATTATCTAATTAGATAATAATTATATCTAATTATAGCTAGTAATAAAAATATCAAATTAGATAAACTTTTTGGCTTAGACACATTGAACAATTGTCCATACTTTAGTTGCACAAATACCATGATATCTCCATGAAAATTCTGATCACTTCCTCCATCTGATTTGATTTGATTTGATTTCTCATTGTATTGTTTACATGCATGTTATTTGCAAACACACGTGGAATTGCCATGACACACATGTGGAAGTCAGAGGACAACTTTCAACAGTCAGGTCTCTCATCTACCATGTGGCTCAAACTCAAGTCACCAAGAGACAGCAAAGCACCTTCACCTGCTGACCTGCAATACCTGTCCCAGCAGTTCACTTTAATCTATAGTCTTGCTCCTAATGACATCTAGTCTCCATTCATTTCCTCAAAGCACAACCCTGTGCCTGGAATATTCTCTGAGCCCTTTGCACATATTTAGCTCCTTAACCTCCTAGTTCCAAGTCTATGATCAGCAAGAAAGATTACCCAGAGAAGATGAGATCCACTACAGGTATGACCGTCTCCCAACACCATGGCCTTTTCCTCGGGGAGACGTAGCAGAAGTCATCATTTCACTGTTTAGCTATGTTTGTTAATTTCTCCATTCCCTAGAAAACTGACAGCCATATGTATACATGAGTCTGCATGATACCTCCCCAACTTGACACACAAAAGAATTTTAATAAACATTATTTGAAAGAATTGGTGACCATTCCACCTAATAGTCCACAGAGGTGATTCCCACACAATCTTCCCAGGAACCTTCAATTTAAAACTAATGCCATTCCTCGGGGCATCTTCACAACAGTTGCATGCTTATTTGAAAAACTAAAACTCAACAAAATGTTACATTTGACTTTCTAGAATTCAAAGGTTTAACAGAAGGTACCCAAATGCTGGCTAAGGAGTAGTCTAAAGGATCATTTGTATGGCGTTTGATATTCCCCAACAGAAATAGAAGGCAAGTGGCACATTGTTCTGACAAATCTTATCCTGTTAAATCTTATTCAACATTTTATCGACAGTGTTTTAAGACTGATTGCACTCTGTTGTTCGTTTGTTTAGAGAACAGGAGTCCCAAACAGTAGCTAAAGCTGGCCAAGAACCCTCAGTCCTCCTATCCTCTTTGAATCCATGAATTCAATTTACCTCCTAGACCAGAACACCCTCAGGTCCAGACCCTGAGTTCTCTAAGTCCTGGAACCCTTGTAGGTCAGTATCTCTCTTGGCTGTGACACTCACTGCACTCCCGAGCAGAGCACAAAATATTTACACAGCCGCAGAAGGAGCTGTCTGGAGCCAGGAAGATCAGGCAGCGGCTGACTGAAAGTGATAGATGTGCCGGAGAGTGGCTGCTGACAGTGGACTGTGGAGAGCATGTGGATTGCAGAGAGCGGGCTCTGGAAGGCAGAGTGGCAAGAGCAAGCAAGGTGGAGATGTGAGGCAAGCTCTTCGAGTAAGTACCTCCGTTAGTTGCCTGCCTGCTGTTCCTGAGGTAGACGCTGCTGTATCTTTAAAGATAATTTTCGAATCATCAACTCTGCCACCAAGAGCACTCAGTTCTTCTCCCTAGTCACAGACAAACTACTAAAACTGTAAACCCTTAAACTTGCTGTGGTAATGTGTACCTGTAATTCCAGAACTCGGGAAATGGCGGCAGGGGGATCAGGAGTTCAAGGTAATCCTTTGGCTACATAGGGGGTTTGAGGCCAGTTTAGGCTACATGACAACCCATCTCAATAAGCAACTGCCTAATAGATATAGATATCCTTAACTGAATAGTATAAAAACATAAAGCATACCTTTACTCCCTTCTGAGTAGAAAAGGGTCACAGCATCTGAGCATCTGGTCAGGGAATGTCAAAAGGCCCAGGTTCAGATATTCTTTTAAATAATGTTTACAGCCAGCAGCGAGGCAGCCTGGAAATTTTAATTTGCTTGATTAGAAATTTGATTTGATTTTCTTGTGGCCGGGAAATCTTTCTAAAAACAATTACCAGAGTACAAGAGGGAAGTCGTAAGTTCCTCCGGAGACATGGAGGCTGAGCAAGCTGCTGTGACTTTTGTTCATCATTGTGTCTCTGCCAACTACAGTGCCCCCCTCTCTCTCTCTCAGCTCCACCAATTAGATGCAAGCAAAGGGTTTAGGAAGTTTAGATAAACTGAATTCTCTGCCAGAGCAGCACAAGGGTGTGTGGATGCATACATGCGTGTATGTGTGTGTGTGTATTGTAGATACAAAAATGTGGTCTAACAGAAAACCCTAAGGAGAACTTTACCTTCCTCCTGAATGTTGTACTTCTCTGGAAGTGAATCAGTCTACTGTAAACACTTCCAATTGTATCAGGAAATACGTCAATATTCCTTTATACAAAGCAAGTATCTGGACATAAATTTAGTTCTAGGCTCAGTGCCTTCTGATCCGCTTGAAGCTCTGTTGGTATACTTCTATCTTGCTAGTACCAAGGGCTTAGAGCCCAAGCCGAGATCTTATGAGACACCTCTATTTCTCACCAGTCTACTTCCCCCATTTGACAAATATCCTTGTTTCAGTTCTTGAAAAAGGTGTTCGTTTTATGGTCATTTCAACAAATGTAATAGTGCCAAGAAATATCTGGTTATCGTGTCTCCCATTTTAGTTTTAAAGATCCAGCTCAGGTGCTCTCGTTGAAATCAACTGGCCCAGCATGGTGGCTCGCGTGTATATTTCCAGTGCTTTGGAGGCTGAGGTATGGCAATTACCATGCACTTGAAGCCAGCTGGGCTACAGTGAGTTCTAGGCTATCCTGGACCACTTGAAGCCAGCTGGCTATCCTGGACTATGGAGTAAAACATTGTCTCAATAAATAAATAAGTAAATAAACGCCAAAACCCGAACAAGAGGCCATAGTAAAACCTTGTCTCGATAAGCAAATTAGCTAATTAATTAATAAATACCAAAACAGAACAATGGCCAGGGAGCAGGGAGATGGGTCATTGAGTAAAAGCACTTGCTCCGCAAGCATGGTAAACTGAGTCCAGATCCTAGGACCCATATCAAAAGCTTCATCCCATAGTCCATTGCTCCTGTGAGCTGGAAGGTGGAGATAGGAAAGTGTCCCTGAATCTCTTGGGCTACCTTAGTCTAGACCAGGAGGTGAAACACCAGAAACAATGAGCGATCCTCTCTTGACAAGGCGGATGGCGAGAATCAGCTCCCCAAAGTTGCCCTCTGACCTTACATGTGCTCCATGGCATGGCGTCCTCCATACCCACAGTGCCCCATGTCGGTCATTCTAGCACTCAGGAGGCTGATGCAAGAGGATAACCAGGTAACTTAGACTACAAAATGAGATCCTGTCTCAGGACAACAGCAACAAAGAAATAACTAATACTCCATTACTAAGTAGTCTTTCTCCTAACTCCTGGGAGCCTCCAAACTTTCATTAAAAAAAAGACTAATATTGAGTCTCTGAATATTTTATTAATGTGCATCATGCCTCTCTAATGACTTTATACATTTCTGATTGAACTGTAAGTTTATGGTTAGAGATGAGTCTTTCTCTCTAATTAGATTGCCCCGTAATTAGATTGGTGGCCCCGGAAACACAGCTTTGCTCCTGCATTTACCACAGTGCTTAAAATGATGCATAGCAAACAACCTGACAGCAAGCCTCCAGCAAAAATAAAAGGGTAGTTTTAATGGCATCTCCAGCTACAGAAATATCCATCAGGATGAAAAGCAGATGCAACTTTAACCTTAGAATTCTTCCAGGCAGTGTCTGGCCCTAAAATTTCCATTTCTTCTCTCAATCAAGGTTTTTTTAAATTCTTGCTTCCCCTTTTCTAGTCAGTGTCATGTGACTATTTTTATATTTTTATATCTATTTCAGTTTCTTGAGTCAGCATCTCACTCTGTAATCCAGAGTGGCCTCAAACTCCAACACTGCTCCAGCTTCAGACTCCCCAGTACTGAGAGAACAAATAGAAGGTCCCATGGGGCATTTTAAAATAACCATTTAAATGCCATATAAAAAGCTTCTCTAATCTCATGTGTGTGCTTTTCTGCTTTTGTTTTGTTTTGGTTTTTGTTTTTATAGAGGTGCACTCCAAAAGATGAAGCAGGTCTGGAGAAAGGGCCCAGCAGTTTAGAGTTCTTGCAGCTCCTGCAAAAGACCTGAGTTTGGATTCCAGCCCCTAGGTCAGGTGGCTCACAGCCATCTGTAACTCCAGCTGCAGTGACTCCAACGCCTTCTGCTGGCCTCCAGTGTCACTTGCCCACCTGTGACTTATACACACCGAGACATGTATAATACACATATACAATAAATTTTAAAAATAAATATTTTTTTTAGGCTACAGAGAATTTCTAGAAGTCAATACGTCCCTCCTAGTCAGCTCCCATCCAGAGAAGGACCCCTCAGAGCCTGGCACTACAGGCAATGATGCCTGCTCTTGAATTACACAACTCTCATCGCTCAGTTGCACACCCTCCTCTTTGGTCTTCTCTCCCCGCACTGTGACGACGGTGCTCGACAACACTGCCGTGCAGAGCAATGGTTTGTTCTCTTCGTTGTTGGGTAGCACTATGGTTTAGAAATAGCATGTTGTTTCTCTGTTCATCTGCTGTTAGATATTTAGGGTTATTCCTTGCTTTTGACCATTATTATTAGCTACTACCCTCTTTACACACAATGTTTGGTGGACAGAAGTACCATTTATATTGGGAATGTATCCAAGGGTAGAATCCCTGACCAAACAGCAGATGTACAATAAGCTTTCACAGGTGTTGTCAACCCATTTCCCACCTCTAGCAACAAAACCAAACAAGATTACCGCTGCAGTACCCCCTGGCTTTCAGCACCTGGCATTGGTAGCTACCTGGATGTTAAGGAACAGCTGATTCCATTTTTCCTTTAGTCAAATTTTGATTTATTTCTCTATCGTTCCCTATGGTGTCTGCTTCTAATCATTGTCCCAGGGTGAAAGTTAAACTACAGGTCTGCTTGTTTTTGAAACTTTTTCTTCCTCTATAATCTTGTGACCTGTACACTATAAATTGTTTCCATTATGACTGACTATAATCCCACAACATGTGTTTTTCTCATAGTCTTAAAAATAACTGTGCATGCCTTCAACTCCAGCGCTCAGGAGGCAGAGACTGGTGGATCTCTGTGAGTTCAAGTCCAGTGTGGTCTACAGAGCTAGTTTCAGGACAGACAAGGCCACATAAAGAAATCCTGTCTCTAAAAAGCAAAACAAACAAGCAAAAACCTGCTAACTACAAAATCCACTTTTATAGTCTTCTTGCTATAAAAGACCCCCTTCCCTTTGGTCAAGCCCACTTCATTGTCCTAATCTCAAGGAGATTGTAAATTTGACCCAGCTACAAATTTACAAATTTACAAATTTAGCTACAAACACTAAATTTTTGTTTTTCAGCATTTCAGTGTTAACTTCTGGTTTTTGACAACATAACACTGGACACTGGCCAACTGCAGACTGGCTGAATTCGGGGATTGGTTTATCAGCACTAAGGCAATAACAAGGACACTCCCAGTGAACTACCACCTAGAGGAATGAGGGACGGAGTACAAGGAATGAAGGTGAGGGCTAAGAGATGGGGGAGGATTGATAAGGTATGAAAAGTGAAGGATCAAATGTGAGGAATGAGACATGAGAGCTGAGGATTGAGAGATGTAGAAAGGAGGGATGAGAAGCCAATGCTTCACAAAAGTGGATCCAGATCAGCGGGGCGAAGGCAAGAGTGGGAGCTAAGCCTGTTACACAATCCTGGCTCGGGCATTTGAGAGTCTGAGAGAAGCGCTAGGACTCTGTGATAGAGTAGTACACAGGAGTACACTCAGGAGTCCATATTTTATTGCTGGAAGTTTCATATTCATTATATATATACACATATATGTATATTTGTGTGTATATATATGTATATATATATGTATATATATATGTGTATATATATACATGTATATGTGTATATATATATACATGTATATGTATATATATATATACATATTATATATCTGTTTGAGACAGGGTCTCTCTATGTGTATCCCTGGCTGGTCTAGAACTTTCTATGTATAGCGGGTTGGACTAGAAACTCTCAACAGACTAGCCTTGACTCTACGTACACCAGGCTGGACTAGAACTCTCTGAGAACACCAGGCTGGCCTTGAAATTATGATGATCCTGTTGCCTCTGCACACAAAGAGAGACTAAGTTCCTGTCAAGGGCTGGGATTCCAGGTGTGCAACACCACACCCAACTGGAGTCTCACTTTTACAGAGAAACCTGGAGCTGGACGGGTTAACACGTCTGTAAGGCCTGTTCTTGAGAGGCTGGGGTAGGGGATCCTGCGATTCAGGCCAACCCGAACTACCAAACAAGACTTTATCTCAAAAACAGAAAAGAAGAAGGAGGAGGAGGAAGAGGAAGAATAAATAAAAAGGAAGCAGGAAGCCATTGCAGGAACCAAGTCCTGCCCTGCAGGACTGTGGGCGGTCTGTCCTTAGCAAAAACAAACTGCAGCTGCTTAGGGTCAAGAGCAATCAGTCAGCACGGCACCAGGGACACGGAATCCCAGCACTGGGAGAGGTGGGGGCAGAAAGGTCTGGACAAGGTTATCCTTGGCTACGCATCAAGTTCCAGGCCATCCTGAGCTACATGATATTGTGGCTCAAATAAACCAACCAGAGGCAAAAACGCAAAGGAAAAAGAAAGAGCAGCTTAGTTTCTCCTGAGGAAGGCTAGGCAGGTAGGGATAATTAGCAGCCAGAAATAATAAATCGGGTCCCCCATTATACAACTGTTCCCTAGCAGTTTAATGAAGGAAACTGGAAAAACTTAAGAAGCCTATTTTCCACTGCTAAGAATACTGCTTTTTAGAGGCAGAAGCCGTCTGAATCCTCTGAAACTGGAGGACAGGCTTGCACACTATTTTTCACTTAGCTTATCCACCAAAACAACAAAGAAGACCTGAAAATTGAGGAAAGGGTGTTCAGACAGTCGAGATGGGGGTGAAGGCGGAGGCCTGCTGGGAACAAGCTGATTCTGTCTAGAGGTCTAGGAAGTCTCACCTTCCCCAGCCTCAGCAAAGTGTGCTAACAAACGTGGATGGGACCAGTGCCTTTTGGGCAGCACAGAAGAAAGAGCAGCATTCCATGCCTGGGTGAGGATGGGGTGCAAAAAGGGGGTGGGATGAGATCACCAGCTAGAGAAAACTGGAGCCAGAGCAACACCAGAAAAAAAAAAGAAAAAAAAACCTCCCAAAATTGAAAGAAAACAAAAGTTAGGGAGCATGATGGTGTATAACTGAACTTACAGCATTTTACAGGTAGAGGCAGGGTTACATAATGACTTTTGAGGTAAGCCTGGGCTGCAAAGACCCTATCGTAATGGTACAAATAAAAGGCTGCGGGATCCCTAAGTAGATGTATCGGCAGAAAGCTGCAGGTCTCTGAGCAGTGACAGTCAGTGGGCCATGTGGGGGCAGGCAGGGAGCAGCAGTCCCGTGAGCAGCCAGTCCCAGGGAGGGACAGTGCACGAGACCATGCCGCAGGTCTCCAAAGGCGGTGGAGAGACAGAGACATGGGTAGGAGGCATGCCATGCAGAATGAGGTTGGATATTTATTTAGTGGGTTATGGAAGTATGGAAGGGAAGGGGAAGTAGGAGAAGAGCAAAGAAAGAGAGAGGAGAGAGAGAGAGAAAAGGGAGAGACAGACACTGCCTCTTTGAGAGGGAGACAGAAAAGAGACCCAGGCTGCAAGCAGGAAAGATCTGCCTGCCTTGGGGGCGTGGCTTGTCTCTTAAAGAGACAGAACAGATCATTATACCATAAATAAATAAACATGAAAAATAAATAAATATAAAAAGCATTAAATTACTACCTCAGATGAAATTTAGAATTAAGCATTTTCCTGAAATCTTCAAGGAAAGGGTGTAATGGGAATTTAATCACATTGTGACACTCCAAGACTGTTAAATAAAGCTTGCCTTGAATCAGGGGTGAAGCTAGTGACTTACTGACCGGAATTGGCCAGAGAAGATGCAAGGAAGGAAGGGGTGGGGACTTGAGTTGGGTCTTTTGTTTTGTCAGAAGTGAAGAGACACCTCTCTGCCTCCAGCCAAAATGCAAGGTCGGCTGCTTGCTTCTTGGCTTCTCTCATCTAGCAGGTTTTCACCCCCACATCTGACTTCTGAGTTTTTGTTGGTAAATAGGATGATAGAGACTTAGTTTAAACCTGCATATTGCAGCTGCTGTAGAATCGGCTGGCTCCAGAAGGCCCTCCAAGGCCAGCAAGGAGTAGACTGTGGGCCGTGGGGCACCAGATGATAATTAAAAATCAGTAGATTCATGTGTGACTGCTAGGTCAGCCGAAAAACATCAAAGGAGATTTTCATAAATGAAGCAGGTACAGTGAGAAAGGGAAGCAGAGGACAAAACAAATTTTTAAATAAAATCATGAGAGTCAAAGCAAATCCAGAGGTCAGCAGAGGTTTGAGTAGCACAAGACGCCAAAATCGGGCCTAGAAACAGGAAGAATCACCCGATTCATGGCTTGCAATGGGGTATCCAGAGAACAGAAGAACAAATGATCAGGATATCATAGAAGAGCATTTCTTATCCTGATGAAAACCTCAAGTTTCTATTTAGTGGACCTAATGATTGTTTTGAAAGGACATACAGAAAAGCTATATTATAAGCTGAAAACTGACAAAAACATTTTTAAAGTGCCAAGAAATCCTACAAGTTGGGCATAATAGCACATGACTATAATCCCAGTACTCGGGAAACTGAGGTAGGATTCGGAGTTTGAGGGCCAGCCTGGTCTACAAATTGAAGTCAAAGTCACTCTAGGCTACGTGGTGAGTTCCAGGGTAGCCAGAGTACATAGAAATACTTAGCCAAAAAAAAAAAAAAAAAAAAAAAAAAAAAAAAAAAAAAAAAAAAAGTCAAGAAGAAAGAGGAGAGAGGAGGAGGAGGGAGAGAAAGATGGGGGAAGGAGAAGGGAAGCCCTAAGTTTCCCTCTGTCCCTTCCACCCACCTCTGACAAATTAACACAAAGAAACTGCCTTGAGCAGTTTGAGTAATTTGTCTAGTTTGCAAGCCTAGAGTGCTGCTCAGGGGATTCCCAGGGAGAACGTCCCGCCCCCACTGTGGGTCAGATTGGTAAAATGAAAATAGGTTAAAGGAGTTTTTAGTCCAGAACACACAGGGTTTCAGCTGTGCTCAGAAGGGGAGAGTCACAGCCTCCTCCTTCTCCTCTCAGTCCTAATGGCTGAATCAGTCCTTCCAGCTGTCTCCATGGAGACTCTGAGCAGCTCACCTCCCCAGAGTGCTCCTCCTTAAATTTCTAACATGTCCAGAAACTCCCCGCTCCCCGCCCAGCTACTCTTCTCTTGCTCCTTCCTCTCCCTTCCTTCTTCTCTCTCCCTTTTGCCAAATATCTTCAGTACCCTTCACCCTCCTCCCCTCACTGACTTCATGCCCCTCACCGTGGCGGTCTAACTACCTCATGGTTCATTTGGACTTCTGACCCAGAGGCCGATGATGCTCTCTCAGTGGGAACCCCAGAGCCCGTTACCTCCCTGGACTTCTTGTACACACTCAGGACTTCGGCTCCTCCTGGTGAGCCGCTCCTCCCTCGGGGCTCCAGATGTCTTTTTCCCTTAGTGTTCCCATGGCTCTCATTATTTGTTTTCCTTCCGTGTTGTCCGTAAGTCCGTGGATATCACAGTTTGCGGGCGTTCCTCCCTTGGTGCTCTATCTGAGAGCGAGCCTGCTTGCATATTTGTCCTCTTTGTTTATAGAGATTGAAACCCTCACAAGTAAAGGGAGGGGGGGCTGTGTATAGAAATTGCTGGGAAGATCTAGGGATATTTCTGAAAACTCCAAAATTGGAACTTCAGCCCAGAAGGGCTGGTGCAGGAATCGACGGTCCTGATTAGTCTTAAGAGAGCATTTGTTCCCCTTTGTGCTAAGTTTCCACACTGGGAACAAAAGAATAATGGCACTAACCACTGGCACCCCCACTGTTCTGTCCACATCTTCTACCTGCCTGGGTCAGTAAAGAGAGCAGTTCTGGAGCTCTTGTTTGCTTGTTGGTGACAAAGTCTTGCTATGTAGTCCAGGCTGGATGAGAATTCAGTATTTAGTCTAGACCAGCCTCTAATTTGTGGCGATCCTTTAGCCTCGGCCTTCTGTATAACTAAGACTACAGAATGAGTTACCACATTGGAAAAGTTCCAGACCCTGCTGGAGTCATGTTCTCTAACCTGCTTTTAGCCAGGAGCTAAGGTGGGATTTACAGGTGTTGCAGCAATTAATGAAGATTATTATTTCTACCCATTTGTGAGGCAGAGGTATAGAAGCATGTTCAGGTACATGAATGGGTACATGCGAATGTTTGCTCATCTGTGTAGAAGCCAGAGGAAGTCCTCAGGCACCATCTACCCCATTTTTTGAGACAGGGTCTTTCTCCACTCTTGGAACTCACCAAGTAGGTGAGGCTCTCTGGCCTGTCTCCTCCACGGTCCTGGAATTTCAATCATAAGCTTCCACACTTGGCAGGTTCACATGGTTTCTAGGGCTTAAACGCATGTTCTTGTGCCTGTGGTTAGGTAAGCGCTTTATTGACTGAGCTGTCTCCCTAGCCTGCACTCATTTTCTGCTGGATCTTAACCTGTTTACAGGCCCCCAAACTTGCTAGCACCTAGAGGACTCCCTCAGCAGGGTTCTGGAAGGAACCTCATGGTAGGACTGTGCTCAGTTGTGAGTCTGGAAGCCTGAACTCTCTTCTTTTTTTCACTTGTATCTAGTGAAAGCCTTGACCAGTAGATCGAAACATTGCTTTAATAGATGGTGAACAGCCCCATCTTGGCAGCATGGGAAAGCTGACCCTGGTGGTGTGGATTCCAGAGAGCTGGCTCCACCTCTTGCTGAATGCCACAGGCAGGATAAGCCCTCCCCACCCCCATCTGGGCAAAGCGGGAGAGCTGGTCCTAGTGGCATGGGTGCAGAAGAGCAGACTGCTAACCAGCGCAGCTACCACCCAGGCTCAGATCCAGGGCATTGAGTTGACTCACCCCAACATCCACCCCATCTAAGAACTGCTGGAGAGTGTGAAGGGGCCGGTCCTGCAGAGCAAAGCTGCACGATCTCCACGGCACAGGGCAACAACAGGATATCCCAGTGAGGATTCAGTACTGAGAGTGTAGCAGAAGTCAGAGACCTTAAACCAGACTAATGACTCATTGCAATGAATATTGGCAAGTAAAACTGTTTGGACAAAAAGATATACTGTGTGACACACTGTGACAAATCACAGCTTCCCCTGAAAGTTTTTTTAATTAATTTTTTTTGTTGTTGTTTTCTTTTGGGTGGGAAGTTGCAAGGGTGAAGGGAGGATATGGAGGGGCAGGGAAATGAGTGGGATTGGGGTGCATGATGTGAAATTCACAGAAAAACAATAAAAAGTTTTAAAAACTTTTTAAAAAAATAGTGAACAAACAGATGGATAGCCATTTTCTTTTCTTTCTTTTTTTTTTTTGAAACGGTCTTACTATGTAGCTTTAGCTAGTCTAGAATTCACTCTGTTGTTGTAGAATATTAGTTGGAGATGCATTACATTTGTTTATGCTGTGGAATATTTGTTTAACAATGCAAAGATATATTGCATTCTTTTTTTGCCTCTCACAATAAAGTTTATTATGAAAACAGGCTGTTGTGGGGACAGAGGAAAAGACAGATACATCTGGGTTAGGTGGCTCAGGTGAAGTAGTGTGGCTTCTTCACATTGATGCCATATTCACTGAGGGCAGGGGTCAAGTCCTCCCTAGTTAGGGTGTACTTGCGGTCCTTGCTCTTGCTCCGGGAGCTGCTAGGGGCTATGCCCTTCATTTTTTAGTGCTGTAGGGCATTGTTAGCAATATCTGAGGTGAATTTTTTTTTATTTTCAAGATAGGATTTCTCTGTAGTTTTTGGTGCCTGCCCTGGAACTAGCTCTTGTAGACCAGGCTGGCCTCAAACTCCCAGAGATCCACCTACCTCTGCCTCCCGAGTGCTGGGATTAAAGGTGTGCGCCACCACCGCCTGTGTATTGCATTCTTTTATGTTACATTTGTTTAATTTCATGAAGCTATCTTACTTTGCATGTTAAAACACCTGATTGGTCTAATAAAGAACTGAACAGCCAGTAGCAAGGCAGGAGAAACGATAGCTGGGGCTGGCAGGCAGAAAGAATAAATAGGAGAAATCTGGGAGAAGATCTAGGAGAGAGGGAAGAAGAAGACCAGGGGCCAGCCCCAGCTACACAGTTAGTCACAGAGCAAGAAGTAAAGAAGGTATATAGGATAAAGATAACACCCAGAGGCAAAAGGTAGACCGGATAATTTAAGAAAAGCTGGGTAGATACAAACCAAGCTAAGACAGGGCATTTATAAGAATAACCCTCCGTGTATTTATTTGGGAGCTGGGTGACTGGCCCCCAAAAGAATCAAAGAGTTACAAACAACCAATTACACTCTGTAGACTAGGCAGGCTGGCCTCAAACTCGTAGAGATCCACCTGTCCCTGCCTCCCAAGTGCTGGAATTAAAGATGTATGCCACCTGGGACATACTTTTCTTAGAAGTATTAACTAGTTTGTTTCCATAGCCAAGGAATAATTCCTTTGCCCAGGTAGATGAAACTTTCTAATAGGATGTAAATGTTTTGGTAAATTAGTCAGTTCCCACAAGATAGAGGTAGGAGGATCAGAAGTTAAAGGACATCCTCAGCTACATTGTGAGTTCAGAAGATAGCCTGGACTATATGACACCCCATCTCAAAAATATATAAGAAACAAAGCACCAACTCAAGAAGCCCCTGTTGAGGTGCGTCTTTGAGGCATGGATGGATAACCCAGCTTTCCTGCTCATAGGCCTGTCTTCCACGGTTCTAGTCAATTGCAGTCTGGAAGGAGCATGAGTGGAAAATTTCAAAAGTAAACAATTTATATATTTTAAAATATTATTCCAAGGAATAGATTGAAACTGGTACCCCAACACAACTGCCTGGGGTGCCACTTGTTCCTTTGTCTGGCATTGCCACTCCCCACACTGTGACAGTTGAGTAACTGGGCGAGAGGCTGGGGAAGACACTTACATGACTATTTGTCTTTTTCTTTCCTTTTTTGAAACAGGATCTCTTTGTGTTGTCTTAGCCAGGTTGGACTTGAACTTACAGAGATCCAGCTGCCTCTACCTCCCGAGTGGATAGAACCTCTCACTAATGCCCTTAATAACTTATTGATTCCCCAAGTCGGTTTGTTGTTGATGCTCTGTTTCTCTGTATCTCTCCATGGAATGAATGAGCTTTTCTCTCTCTCTCTTTCTCCCTTCCTCCCTCCCTCAGTGCCTCCCCAATCCATCCTAATAACAGTATCTTCAGCATCTTGTCAAGCATATAACAACCTGCTTCTCCCATATCTCGCTCAAGCCCCTGTAGCAGTACTGTCAATGCCTCATCTTCAGAGTCTTCTCCCTTTGAGCCTTGTGGAACTACTGTCTGCTGTGGGAACTCCTTTAGCCAATAGCCTTTAAGATACCGGCCCAATTTGGGCGTGGTCAAATGTACTATATATACAGATGTAAAAAAAAACGTGCTCGGCTCTTTGGCTGCTGGATTCAGTCCCTGTTCCCCACTCATTCAGAGGACTTTTAATCTGTGAATCTACCCCTAAATAAAGAAACCTTTATTATACTTCATTCTGTGCCAGTATGGGATTGTTTTGTTATAAATTACAACAGTTTGGAATCCAATGGGGTGGAGCAGGGCCAAGCATGAACCCAGGACTGGCTCAAAAAGTCTGCAGCCCCAGCCCTCATGGCTTGAAACCTCCCCTCAGCTGAACAACATCTTTGGCATGCAGCTGAAAATATTTTGGCTGGCATAGCAATTTGGTAATTTCCCACAGACTGCCTGCCCACACAGCTTTCCCTGCCTACAAATTGGATTTTTGGTTTGTGTTTATGGCTCACCAGCTCTGGGTTCCTTGATATTCTGGCCACCAAAAAACCCTCTCCCTGTACAGAATTAATTTAATTGCTCTTAATTTGTTTAGCATATTTGTCAGTATTAGTGGGACTGTTTGTGCTGCCTCTGGTCAATAAGATACTATACCTTCAACAATTTACCCAAAACTCATAACAGAGTTAAATCATTTGATAATAAATAAATAATAAATTTGAAAGCTATATATGGCAGACAATATCACCGCCTAGGAATTTAATAACCTTTTCTGTTTGTACTATGCATGGTATTCTGTAAGGGTTGTGTGGTGTTCCTAGTACATCTATGTTTGTGATCATGGGACTTAGCCTTGTTCTTCATATCATATCCTTAAAGAAATGGCTTTATAAGAGAGTCAAGAATGAGACACTTTTAGAAATGATACAGTCTTTACAGACTAATAATGAATAGCTAGCTGACAGGATTTATACCATTGAAAATCAAAAGTTAACTGAAAAAGTTAATACCGTTGAAAAGAATAACATTAATTTGACAGACAAAATTCAATCCATGCTAATGGGTTATGAAACCTTACAAAAGAGTACTGAGAAATTATCTGAAAGAATTCATACTGTTGAAATTGACAATCAAAATCTGTTAAAAAGTTATGATAAGTTAGCAGATAGAGTATCTTTGTAGGAAGGCAATCTACATACCGTCCAAATAATATTCTAGGATGACAAGTTATCATTAATGAAAAAATTTAGTACCTTGGAATCATATGTGAAAATGAGGACCAGAAGTTATTTAATTCAATAAAATTATTAGAAATATTCACAGTTCAAGAGATTCAGGCTTTACAAAAGATAGTGGAAAAAGATTTGAATCAATTGAGGAAAGTATCAGAACTAATAAGCAAGGAGAAGAGATACCAGTAAAGGATTTAGCATCTCTAGTACTTGTCAGAGTCAGAGATGACTTACCAAGAGTGTTAGCTACTTATTCGTTATTATCTCTGACAAGCCAGCAAACACTCAATACCCAAACAAATACAAAGAATAAAAGGCTTCCTCATTAGTATAGTGGTAAAAAAAAATACAAAGAATGTAAATGGAAACCTATAGGTATGAAAGATCTAAAAGAAATTAAGCAAGCAGTAGTATCTTACGGCTTGCATTCATCATTTGTTAGGGAGATGGTAAAAACATGGGCTTCAAGCAATAAGGATAATCCACATGATTGGCTCATCAGTCCTTGAAGATAGACTGCAAATGTTATAGGAGAGAGGATGTCAAAGTCTTAGAACAACAAGGAAGGTCCAAAGGATTTGAGACTTCCCAAGATCAAATTCTTGGTGAGGGTTGTTATGCTGATCCACAGGATCAAGCCCTTTATAATAAACACACCTTGTCCCTATGCCATAAAGCAGCCTTAAATGCTTGAGACAGGATTCAACAACCAGAAAGAAGAACCGAATCATATATTAGGGTTAAACAAGCCCCAAAAGAACCCTTAAGTGACTTTTTACAAAGATTAACTAAAGCTGTACAAATAGGAGTAACAGGCCCAGAAGCTAGACGAGTATTTATTGAATCTCTGACTTTTGAAAATGCCAACTTAGAATGCAAAAATATACTTGGGCCTTTAAAGGTTAGATCAGTACCAATGGATGAATGGATCCTGCATACAGTAATCATTGAGGCATTTGACTAGAATACTGAGGCTTGGGGAGAGAAGCAATTTCCAAAGGTATGAAGAGACATCAAAATGTCAAAAGTTTTAATTGTGATACAATAGGACGTATGAGAAGGGAATATAGACAATGAATTCCTAGAACTAATGTCTTCTCTAGAAATGACAAAAATACAAATCTCAATCTTCTGGATTATGTAGAAGATGTGGCAAAGGCCAACACTGGACCAATGAATGTAAATCAATGAGAGACAAACAAGACAACCCGTTACCATTGGGAAACTCCTTGGGAGGGACTCTCGTAGGTCCCCAGATCAAATATGGTCCAGTTATTTCTAGTCACTGTAGAGGACATGTCTTCCCAGGAAATTTAAAAAAAAACAAAACAGTGTTGTTGTAAGAAAATATTGTTCTTGATGATGGAATAAACATGGAGGATGAATCAAAAAATTCAATAGAAAATAGAAACATATTTTGGCAGACCTCTATAAATGATCAAAGACCAAAGCTGAGAGTACTGATAAATAGCATTGTAATTGAGGGATTACTTGACATAGATGCAGATGTGACTATTATTGCTCCAGAATCTTGGCATTCAAATTGGCCTCTTCAAGAGGCAGATGTTCAATTCCTAGGAATTGGAACCCTACCTCAAGTAAAATAAAGCACAAGATTAGTTGAATGCATAGGGACAGAAGGACAGAGATAAAGACTGAAGCCATATGTGGCTAATGTAGCAGTATATCTGTAGAGTCATGATCTGCTGCAGCAATGGAATACCCACATTAACATTCCTGCAGTCACAGAAATGGGACACAAACCAACTCATGTTTCTGGGAAGGCTATTATAAGGTATTATAAAAAACAGTCACCAACCATTCGGGCTGAACAGAAACACAAAACAAGTAGCAAACATTCAAAGGTACCAATGGCCCTACCTTTACAATGGTTAACTCAGAAACCAATGTGGATTTAAAAATGGCCTTTAACAGAAGAGAAACTGCAGGCTTTAGAACAGCTGGTACAGGAGCACCTAGATGCTCACCATATTGCTTGATACCTGTTTTGTTACATGTAATTTTACTATGTTCAAATTAAAACCTTCCTTTTGATTTGAACAGAAGAGGGGAAATGGTGTGGGAAATCCTTCTGTCTATGTGTTGCTTTTATTGGTTAATGAATAAAGCTGTTTCAGCCAGTGGCTAAGCATAATAAGGCAAGGCAGGAATTCCAAGCAGATAGAGGAGGAGAGAATAGGCAGAGTCAAGGAGAAGCCATGTAGCCACTGCAAGAGGCAGACACCAGATGCCAGATGAAACTTTACCTGTAGGCCACAACCAAATGGCAATACACAGATTAATATAAAAGGGGTCAATTGAAGATATAAGAGCTAGCTAGCAATATGCTTAAGGGATTGGCCAAGCAGTGATTTAAATAATATAGTTTCTTAGTGATTACTGCTGAATCTCACACAATTTCTACAGCGCATATATAAATATACATATTCTTTACCTTTAATTGACATGTAACATGGGCTGCAGTGAGACATTTCAAATGCCTACTTATATTAGGTAAAGTGATCTTAGGATGATTGGCAATTCTATCACTTCAGATACATTATCATTTCTTTGTGCAGAGAACATTCTGCTCCAGTAACTATTATTCAGTGTTGTATTGTTGTCAACTATTGTGACCCTCCTCCTGTGCTATCAAGCATTAGAGGTCATTCCTTCTATCTAACATGACACATGACTTTCAATAAGTGAATGAAAGAATGCATGTTCGGAAAAAAACATTTAAAAGGGCTGTTTATGCCTGCCAGAGAAGGGAAGGGAGCCTGAGCAATCTCTAAATACAGTCCTCAACTGGAACTTTAGTCCAAGCTTGAGGAGGATGTATGTGGTAGCTCAGACCTATAATCCCAGCACAGAGGCAGGAGGATTGTGAAGTGAACTTCAACCTGAGCTACATGGCAAGACACTGTCTAAGGAAAGAAAAGGGGAAAAAAAGGACATACAAAGGAAGGAGGGGAAAGGAAAGAGAAGGGGAAAAGGGAACAGTGGGGAAAAGGAAGGAAACAAGGAAAAGGAAAGAGGGAGAAGGGAAAGAAGGAAGAAAGGAGAAAAGCAAAGAAAAAGGTAAGAAGGGAAAAAGAAAACAACAAAAGGAGGAAAAGAGAAAAAAAGATGGGGGAAAAGAAGAGGACAAGAAAGGAAGGAGAGGACAGGGGTGAGGATATGATGGGAAGGGAGGGAGAAAAGAATTGATGGGGAGCAGGGAGAGGAAAAGAAAAGGAAACAGGATCAGAACAGTGTTTTTTTAAAAGTAGACATATTTACAGAAATAGCTACCCATTTGAAAAAGCATTGTCTGAAAGAACCATTGTAGCCTTTTTTGTTTTGTTTTTTATTTTGTTTTTTTGAGACAGGGTTTCTCTGTCATTTTGGAACCTGTTCTGGAACTAGAACTTGTAGACCAGGCTGGCCTCAAACTCACAGAGATCCGCCTTCCTCTGCCGCCTGAGTTCTGGGATTAAAGGCATGCGCCACCACCATCCGGTAAGAACCATTGTGTTCTTAGTGCTATAGAACCAACAGGATCCAGGATGTGCCCACATTCAACAACTGCTCTCAGTGCAGTATGCAGTCCCTATGGAGGACTGTTGTGGAATATTTGCTTAGCTATGCAAAGATGCGTTGCATTTATTTGACTAAAGATGTTTTGCTGCTATACGTTTCCTGCCTAAGTCACCTGATTAGTCTAATAAAAAGCTGAATAGCCAATAGCGAGGAAGGAGGTATAGGTGGAACTTCTGGGAAGGAAGAGAAGTATGAGGAGAAATTTGGGCTTGGGGGAGAAAAGAAGGAAGAGACAACAGCTCTTTTGTGCTCTGTCTGAGCAGACAGACAGACAGGGAAGAAGAAACAGGAAAGTAGGACATACAGAATGGAAGAAAACAAGAAGCCCTGAGGAAAATGTAAATGAAACAGAAAACAGTTTAAGTTGGGTTAAAAGACCTAGTGGGACAAGCTTAAGACACGGCCAAGCATCATAATTAACCATAAGTCATCATGTCTTTATTTGGGAGTTGGTTGGTGACCAAAGAAAATTTCAACTCAGAGGACACATTTTCTATAGTAGATTAAATGCATTCTGCATAGTTTTAGTTTAAAAAAAAGAGTATTTTGAGTAGGGTTGGTGACTTAGAGGATGAGACATTTAGGGTTAGCCTATTCACCTAACTAGCACAGGACACAGGACAGACTTCTAAAGCAATCAAGGTTTTACATAAATAAAAAATATACCTTTTAGGGATTTATTTTTTATTTTTATGTGCATCTGTGTGTATGTACACCACATATATGCTGTATTTTTGAAGGCAAGAAGAGGCGTGAATACCTCTTCTTGAATACCCTAGGCTGGAGCTACACTTGGTTATGAGCCAAGCAGTGTATATGCTGAGAAGTAAATTTGGGTCTTCTGCAAGATTAGCAAACACTCTTACTGGATACATTATCTCTCATCCCCTGAAACTTAAAATGAAACAAAACCAACAACAACAAAAAATCACTGGGCATCATGGGCTCAATCTGTAATTCCAGTACTTGAGAGTCTGCGACAAGGAGATCATTGTGAGTTTGGGATCAGCCTAGGCTATCTAGTGAGTCCTGAGACCGTTCTGAACCACAGGAGATGCTGTCTCATGAAAACCACTTCACAAAGTATTTTTGAGCTGCAGCGACTGCTAGACGCAGCATATTAATCATGCTTACTGGACCACACATCCTGTGCCCTCTCCTTCCGGCTTTATACAATACAGAAAGCTGAGGCCAAGAAAATTGAGTCATTTTTTTTACTAGGTAGAATTGTAACAAATACCTTTTACAAAACAAATTTTTAACTGAAAAAAATCACAGCAGACAGAAAAGGAAAAGGCTATTATTCGGTAAAACCCAGGGAACTTTTACCATAGCACATTTACGCATTCGGGGGTTTAGATCTTTGCCTGCCTCCCGTTTCTTAGTTGTTCCTTACAAACTTGACACATTATGAAAATAGATTTGATCTCAAACCCAGTCGTGGGTTCCAATTTTTATCTTGATATTACAGTTTTGAATTTTTTCAAAAAGTTGTTGTATAATAAAATGCCCCCAAAAATGGGGAATGAGGATGACAAAATAAAAAACAAGCAGCAATCTATAATAGTGTTTAATAGTTGTTACCCCTCAGACAGGAGATGTGCTCAAGCGTGCTCTCTAGGAGGGGCTTACTCTGGGGGTTTCCCCAATAATTAAGCTGACCTAGATTAGCTCTACCAGAAATAAGACTAGCGTATAAAGGGAACACATTTACAATTTTGCTATTTGTAAAGGCAGTAAACCATAAGAAAATAATTTCAAATAGAACACGCACACCTTAGATAACATCCATGGGATTGCCAACGGCCTCTATGTAGTGTGCCACTTTCCCTTAACTGTAACTACTACCTGCCCTCAAAGGAAGGATGAGATGAAAGGCAATAAATGGTACTGAGCTAAATTGTCTCAAGCCAGTGCCCCACCTATGGGGAAAGAGCACTTGGTTCATCAACAATGCAGCACATCGTGAAGATGCTGTGTGTAGACACAGATACTCCAGAGGAGAAGGACTCTTTACAGCTTCTCCAGTGACAAATCTAGTCACAGAAATCAGGTCTCTCTGTAAACAAATTTGAATTCTTTACAATTTCTAGTCCATAAATTCCAATGAAACGTCACAACACCACAGCCTAGAAAAGGATTCCTGGAAATCCTTTGCTTCCTTTTGTCTCTGAGCTTGACTTCCACATAGATTGCCCTATGCAGAGAAAAGACTGTAGGTGCCGATGGTCCCAATACCACCACCCTTACACCCACCCACAGGGAGGCTTAAGAGGTGAAGATAGATATAACATGAGGGTCCAAGGAGGTCTGCAGTGGTGTTCTAATTCAATCATTGTGTAACCTTTGCCCCTCCTGTCTGCTCAGACTTCTGGGAAAATCGGTCTCTTACTGAGAAAAGTTCTTGTGCTTTAAACATTTGATAAAGATGAACCAGAATTTCCAATCCTAGATAGATCAATAGATAGATGATAGGTTATAATGATAGATTGTGGGTATAATGATAATAGATACATTAGAAGAAGTGATAGATACATAACTTATAGAATAAATTATAGAGAAATCCATGATAGATTACAATAATAGGTTGATGCTGACATATATAATAGGGTGAACTATAGATAGAACATAGATAAATGTCAGAGAGAAGATTAATAGGTAAGTAAATGATAGATACATAGATAATATCCAAAAGGACTCAAGAAAGACTCAAATGGAGATTTGCACATCTGTGTTCACAATCTCATAATAGCCAAAAGGTAGAAAGTCCAATTTTTCCATCAATAACAAATGGATGATCACCACTGGTTTGTACATATTTATAAAAAAAGAAGAGGGAAGAACAAAATTCTGTCATTACTTTCCAACAGAGGAGAAAACTGAAGAAAGTGTGCTCGGTGGAATAAGCCCAACACAAAAGGCCACATTGATGTTTCTTCCTCTGTGAGTAAGCAGTTACAACAAGCAAACTCCCAGGGACGAATGCAGAGGAGAGATTATAGCCTGGGAGAGGCAATCATGTGGGGTATTGCTTGCTGTAGGCCTCATTTCTATTTGAAATGACAAAGAATTTCCAGGAGAGATATCGAGAGTGGTTAAATAGTCTTGCAAATACACTTATACACTTGGAATGTATGATGGATAGGTGATAAGTTTTATTGGCTATGTATATTTTGTCACAATAAAAGGATAATACTCCACCATTTTCTGCTCCTGCCAAGGTGGAATGCTCTAGTACACCAAGTTCCTGTTGCAACAACTAAGTCAAACAGAGATAGCAAAGGAAGAATGATTCCTAAGGATGTTCAAGTCACCAACAGCAAGGTACAGAAGGAGAAGCTGAGGGACAAGAAACAGCCAGGAAACAAAATGCAAAGTAGAATGGTAAATATGGCACAGGAATGGTTACCTTGCAGGGTGAGGTGGCACATGCCTGTAGTCCCAGGGGCTGAGACCGAGGCAACAGGATTGCAAACAAGTGTGAGGCCAATCTGAGCCAGCCTATGCTACATTGTGAGGTCCTGTCTCAAGCAAACAAACACCTTAAAAATAAATGATCTGAGTCCCAGGACTCAGAGGCAGAGGCAGGCAAATCTATGACTTCAAGGTCAGCCTGCTCCAGCAGAGTGAAATTCAGGACATTGTAGGGCCACACAGAGAAACCCTGTCTGGAAAAACCAACACCAAACCAAAACAAAAATGTCAGACTACATCAGTCAAAAGACAGAATTTGGAGGAGGCGATTTAAAGACAGTTTGATAGTCTGCGGTCATACCAACCTCAACTAACAAGATGTCATCTCAAGGTGACCCATCCATGTTCTGTCTGCAGAAATTCAAGAAAAACACAGGAAGGCTGGAAGAAACAGAATAGAGAAAAGAAACTCTACTCACATCGGCCGAGAAAGAGCAGGTGAGCTGCCTTGCCTCTGTCCATTCACCAGCAGTCAGCTGTTGGGCTCCTTACATCCTGAGACCTACTAATGGTTCTTTCTTTCGGTTTGCTTTTTAAGCGCTATACGTTCTCCATAGAGGCTGTACTAAGTGGTATTCTCCCCATCAATAAGAAAGAGCCCTCCTCCCTTTCTCTGAAAGCCCCCAGCACCTGTTACTTTCCTGTGTTTTGATAAGAGCCCTGTTACCTAGAGATAACATCCCCTGGAGTTTTTGATTTGCATTTCCCTCTGGATTAGTGGGATTGTGGTCAGGGACTTTCACACAGGTTTTAGCGTTTGCATAGCCTTTCTGAGAACTTACAAGCCAGATCATTTGCTCTTAGCTGGATGATCTGGTGTTCTCCAGTGAGTAGCTAGACTTCTCTTACCCTGAGCTTCAACCACTCATTGGATAAGTGGCCTGCAAGTGCTTCCTTCCATTCTGCTTAGCTGTTTTCCCCTTCGCTGTACAGAAGCTTCATCATCTAACTTAATCCTGGTTGTCACTTTGAACTTCTGTTGCCTCACATTTGGGGTCACATTCGCAAAATCTTTGCTCAGGCTACATCTTGCTTTCATTGAGCAAGTCTGGTCACTCCGCAGTTGCAGATCTTGTACTTCAATCCTGACTCCCTTTAAATGAATCTTTGTTGATTAGTATGATGAGAGGCGGGTGTCTGTTTCTACCAAGCTGGTAAGTGTGCTCTACACACATGTACTGAAGTGCATGTTAATACTCAGGCATCTGTACTGGCCTGCCCTTGGGGTCCTGACAGGCTACTTCCTCAGCTGCAGCCACTAAAAGCACTTCCTGTGCACATTCACTAAGTTTCCTTATAAAAGAAGGGCAGACTTTGCCCACCTTCTGTGTGTGTATGTGTGTGTGTGTCTGTCTGTCTCTCTGTGTGTGTGTGTCTGTCTGTGTGTCTCCCTCTCTTTCCCTCTCTCTCCCTTCCTCTCCCTCTCTCTCCCCCACCACTCTTGTCCCCAGGGACAGGTCTCCACCACCCTCTCTGCTCCCTTCTCTGCCCTTTCTCTCCCCTCTTCCAATAAATCCCCATGTGAGCCCTGTTGTATGGCATGACTTCTCCTCATGCTGATTTTAAATAATTTATGACGGTGCATTCTCTGAAACAGAATAAGGTAGAAAAGGCCAATTATTAGATAGTGGTTTGTTGATTTATTTCATGATCTACTTAAAGCAGCGCCTGCATTGCTTACTTGGCAAGCATAGCTTCATTTGCTTCCTGGAACTAAATGACTTAGAAAAGAAGCCCAAACAATGGGTTGGTGCTCTTAACAGCCTGCTTCCTGCCACGTAGGCTTTTATAGAATCTCTTTTGCTTGCCCACGCCACCTTGTGGTTTTGGAGTATAAAATGAGAAATCAAACTGAACCTGAACCAAGGTCTTTCAGGAACTGTCCTGGTCCACCAGTGGCATCTTTCTTCCACTCACATTGGAGTCAGAGCACTTATTCCAAAAAGACTCCCACAACGTTTCCTGAGGGCCCCAAGCCAGACGTCCTTCACCACAACTTTAACGGGTCTGCAGAGGCTGCAGCTTGGACTCTCTCAGCCCAGGAAGCCAGGCCCCAGTGGGATTCTGAGGTCCCCTTCCAGCGGGCAAGGGATAGGTAAGACCGAGGACCAGAGTCTCTAAGTGGAAGAAGATGAGACAGAGCAGGAAGAGCTAAGCACAGGCTTGACCACCCTGCAGGACATTGTATTGGAAGCCTCACTGGGATCCAGAGGTGACACGAGTTTCCAGGGAAATGCCTCAAAGGGATACTGAGGCACTGGTATTGGACTCCAGAGAAATACACAGCCTAGGAATTGAAAATAAGAACGTGTAACTCCAAGGGGAAGGGGAACGACTGTGTGAGTGCTGTAATGACCGCCACCCTGTGGATACAGGTTTGATTAGGCCCAACCTGTGTTTGCACTGAGGTCTTTTCTCTGAAGCAGCTCTCGCCTTTCCTAATAGGAGGTTACCGAGCATGGGGTTATATGTGTGGTCCTAAGGTAAGGGCTCTTAAATTGGAGACAGGCAGAGGTCAAGTGGGTGCCTGTTTGAGGGAGAAGTTGGACCTCTCCAGTCCACCTTACAAATCACACAGGATTGGGTCTAAACATACACCCCTCTCAACTCCTGCTTAGAAACTCTTCTGGCCATGGGGCCTGAACAGTCCAATGTGAGACCTATATAGTCCACCAAAGACTGTTAAGCATGAAGCCATCAAGAAAGCCCCAATTAGCCTCCCCAGAGCATGAAATTTTGCCATGATGGCACCTCGTACTGGCTCCAATTGTCAGGGTCACAAGGCTCGAAGGCAGGAGCAGGCCACCAGATCAGGTCTCTCCAGTGGCATCTACCTACCACTGAGAGAAATGCCAGGTCCTTTCTTATCCAAGCTGTGTTATCTGGCATCATACTTAACCACTCTGCAGACCAGTGGTGGTGAAGGAGGTCTGTCTGGGGAACCTCAGGAAATACTGGGGAGTCATTCTGGAATAAGTGCTCTGATACAGATGAGGGCAGAAGAGATATCACTGGTGGACCCACGCCAGGACAGCTCCTGAAAAACCTTGGCTCGGGTGGAGTTTGCATTCTCACTTTATACTCCAAAACCACAAGGTGGCAGGTGGCGTGGACAAGCAAATGAGATTCTACCGAAGCCTACGTGGCAGGGAGCAGGTCGTTAAGAGCACCACACATGGTTTAGGTTTTCTTTCCATGTCATTCTGTTTCGGGAAGCAAGTGAAGCTATGCTTGCCAAGTAGGTATACAACAATGCTTTAAGTAGAACGTGAAATAGATTAGCAAACCACCATCTAATAATTGGCCTTTTTCCTACCTTATTCTGCCTCAGAGCATGCGCTTCAGGACACATGTGCAGAGCACACTCATCAGCTCAGTATATATTTATTTAAACTGAGTCAGGAGTGAAGCACAAGACCTGCAACTGCAGAGTGACCAGACTTGCTCAATGAAAGCAAGATGCAGCCTGAGCAAAGATTTTGCGAATGTGACCCCAAATGTGAGGCAGCAGAAGTCAAAATTGACAACCAGGATTAAGTCAGATGATGAAGCTCTGTTCAGCAAAGGGGAAAACAGCTAAGAGACAGTCTGCAGAATACAAGGAAGCACTTGCAGGCCACTTATCCAATGAGTGGTTGAAGCTCAGGGTAAGAGAAGTCTAGCTACTCACTGGAGAACACCAGATCATCCAGCTAAGAGCAAATGATCTGGCTTGTAAATTCTCAGAAAGGCTATGCAAACGCTAAAACCTGTGTTGAAGTCCCTGACCACAATCCCCACTAATCCAGAGGGAAATGCAAACCAAAAAACTCCAGGGGATGTTATCTCTAGGTAACAGGGGCTCTTATCAAAAACACAGGAAAGTAACAGGTGCTGGGGGCTTGCAGAGAAAGGGAGAAGGGGCTCTTTCTTATGATTGGGAGAATACCACTTAGTACAGCCTCTATGGAGAACGTATAGCGCTTGAAAAGCAACCGAAAGAAAGAACCATTAGTAGGTCTCAGGATGTAAGGAGCCCAACAGCTGACTGCTGGTGAGTGGACAGAGGCAGGCAGCTCAACCTGCTCTTTCTCGGGGCCGATGTGAGTAGAGTTTCTTTGTCTCTATTCTGTTTCTTCCAGCCTTCCTGTGTTTTTTCATGAATTTCTGCAGACAGAACATGGATGGGTCACCTTGAGATGACATCTTGTTAGTAGAGGTTGGTATGACCGCAGACTATCAAACTGTCTTTAAATCGCCTCCTCCAAATTCTGTCTTTTGACTGATGTAGTCACACATTTTTGTTTTGGTTTGTTTTGTTTTTTCAAGACAGGGTTTCTCTGTGTGGCCCTACAGTGTCCCTAATCTCCCTCTGTAGAACAGGCTGACCTTGAAGTCATAGATTTGCCTGCCTCTGCCTCTGCCTCTGAGTCCTGGGATTAAAGACAGGCACCAGCACCACCTGACTTCAGATCATCTATTTTTAAGGTGTTTGTTGCTTGAGACAGGACCTCACAATGTAGCACAGGCTGGCTTAGAACTCACTATGTAGTTCAGATTGGCTTCACACTTGTTTGCAATCCTGTTGCCTCAGACTCAGCCCCTGGGACTACAGGCATGTGCCACCTCACCCTGCAAGGTAACCATTCCTGTGCCATATTTACCATTCTACTTTGCATTTTGTTTCCTGGCTGTTTCTTGTCCCTCAGCTTCTCCTTCTGTACCTTGCTGTTGGTGACTTGAACATCCTTAGGAATCATTCTTCCTTCTTTGCTATCTCCTGTTTGACTTAGTTGTTGCAACAGGAACTTGGTGTACTAGGAGCATTCCACCTTGGCAGGAGCAGAAAATGGTGGAGTATTATCCTTTTATTGTGATAAAATATGCATAGCATAAAACCTACCACCTAATCATCATATAGTCCTAGTGTATAAGTGTATTTGCAAGACTCGTTAACCACTCAGGTGGATCCAGAGGTGACACGAGTTTCCAGGGAAATGCCTCAAAGGGATACTGAGGCACTGGTATTGAACTCCAGAGAAATACACATCCTAGGAACGGAAAATAAGAACATGTAACTCCAAGGGGAAGGGGAACGACTGTGTGCGTGCTGTAATGACTGCCACCCTGTGGATACAGGTTTGATTAGGCCCAACCTGTGTTTGCACTGGGGTCTTTTCTCTGAAGCAGCTCTCGCCTTTTCTAATAGGAGGTTACCGAGCATGGGATTATATGTGTGGTCCTAAGGTAAGCGTCCCTAAGTTGGAGAGAGATGGTGGCTAAGTGGGCGCCTGTTTGAGGGAGAAGCTGGGCTTCTCCAGCATACCCTACAAATCACACAGGATTAGGTCTGAACATATACCCCTCTCAACTCCTGCTTAGGAACTCTTCTGGCCATGGGGCCTGAACAGTCCGATGTGAGACCTATATAGTCCTGTGGAGACTGTTATGCGTGAAGATACAGAATTTAGATATAGAAACTTTTACTGATGGAGCTGAAGCCTACAATGGGGGAATAGCCTCTCATGTCAAGAGATTCAAAGGGACAGTACACGGAGAAAGAAGGGGACTTGCTTACCTCAGAAGCAAAGATATTGAAGCAGAGATCAAACCCTACACCTCGTAGAAGCTGCCTGGGCACCTTTTGTGGTAGTGGTGAGTGCCAGGCTCACACAGAGCCAAGGTCCA